>NW_028152006.1:92445-104945 GCF_964638095.1 Poromitra crassiceps
GTTTTTGGGGTGTGTGTGTGTGTGTGTGTGTGTGTGTGTGTGTGTGTGTGTGTGTGTGTGTGTGTGTGTGTGTGTGTGTGTGTGTGTGTGTGTGTGTGTGTGTGTGTGTGTGTTTCACGTGTTTATTCTTGCTCACACTGTGTTCCCATGGTAGAATATGACACGCCTCTAACAAGCCCGCCTAGTGCGAGTATCATCTTCCAGCTCGTTTCATGTGCTTTACCGTTAGTACACTGGGCCTGTGGAGAGGCACCCTGAGGAGATAGGGACCACGAGAAGCACCCTGAGGAGATAGGGACCACGAGAAGCACCCTGAGGAGATAGGGACCACGAGAAGCACCCTGAGGAGATAGGGACCACGAGAAGCACCCTTGAGGAGATAGGGACCACGAGAGGCACCCTGAGGAGATAGGGACCACAAGAAGCACCCTGAGGAGATAGGGACCACGAGAAGCACCCTGAGGAGATAGGGACCACGAGAAGCACCCTGAAGCACCCTGAGGAGATAGGGACCACAAGAAGCACCCTGAGGAGATAGGGACCACAGGAAGCACCCTGAGGAGATAGGGACCATGAAAAGCACCCTGAGGAGATAGGGACCACGAGAAGCACCCTGAGGAGATAGGGACCACGAGAAGCACCCCCGAGGAGATAGGGACCATGAGAAGCATGAGAAGCACCCTGAGGAGATAGCGACCACAAGAAGCACCCTGAGGAGATAGGGACCACAAGAAGCACCCTGAGGAGATAGGGACCACAGGAAGCACCCTGAGGAGATAGGGACCATGAAAAGCACCCTGAGGAGATAGGGACCACGAGAAGCACCCTGAGGAGATAGGGACCACGAGAAGCACCCCGAGGAGATAGGGACCATGAGAAGCATGAGAAGCACCCCGAGGAGATAGGGACCATGAGAAGCATCCTGAGGAGATAGGGACCACGAGAAGCACCCTGAGGAGATAGGGGACCACAAGAAGCACCCTGAGGAGATAGGGGACCATGAGAAGCACCCTGAGGAGATAGGGACCACGAGAAGCACCATGAGAAGCACCCTGAGGAGATAGGGACCACGAGAAGCACCCTGAGGAGATAGGGACCACGAGAAGTACACGTTGTTCATTCGTCTAGCAGCCACGGGCATGAGGGCGACCCTGTAGCAGAGTAAGCCATGTCATTTGGCAGCAAATGAAGGGGGACGCAGCAAAGCGGTTTGTGCTAGCGTCGCACAGCTAGCTCTGAAAGCTACGTTAGGCAAGGCTTCTACCACAGAGCTCAGGTTGTGTTTGCGTCTCTGCGTGGTGGCGGGCGGTGCCTGCTCTTTAGCTCTCCATCTCTCTTATCTTCTGCCTCCTCCTCCGTCGTCACCCCTGCTGCCTGAGGGAACAATCCCCCGACACAGCATGGAGTCCCAAAACATTTACTCGCTCAGTGTGGACCTGAATACAAAGGCCATTCTCCCGATTCTCTCTGAAGTCTCTCCACGCTCCAACCAGCACTACTCGCTGTGCACCTGCTCTGCGTCTAACCCCACGCGCACACTCACACGCACACACACACACACACACACACACACACACACCCGCACACACACACACCCACTTCTTGTTGACTGTGGGCATTCCTGCCTTCCTCAGCTCTCCATCTGGTTCTCGCCCTTTAACCGCTCTCGAACTTTGGCTCGGAAAAACAAGGAGAACGGCGAAAGTAAGCACCTCGATGAGCCACCTCACCTGAGGCAGCAGGGTGGTGCTTACATTCTCACACATGCACACGCACACACCTCTGATTCTATACCTCCAACACCATCTCAACACCTCTTCCTCTGCCCTTTCCCGGTCTAATGATCAGCATCTCGCTTCTCTCTCAACTCAACCTGTCACCTTGAATTTGCTCCACTCACACTTTCCGCATTGAGTCCTTCCTGCTAACGTGTTCTGAGGCAACATCTAATTTCCAGACCACCTGGTCTTGCTTTCAGAAGGCATGCCCACAGAGAAGTTTTAAATAAAGTCGGCAGCGTTTCCCCGGCTCTTCGCTCATTACCATACGTTTGAAGAGCAAGGCTATGAATCACGCTAATGCAAAACCAATACATAGCGTGCATGACAAAATGCTTGTTCTACGTCGAGCAGGTTTGTAAATTACAAGCAAAAATGCCATTAGTACAACATGGTGGTTAATTAATTCATTGTAATTGCCTTTTACATGCGGTGCACACGTTTCTGATCATGATCGCAACACATTGAATATATGCACAAACGTCCTGAATTTGTTTTGTTATTTATGGTTATTTGATGGACGACATTAAATACCTCAAAACGGACGTCAACAAATGAGTGAGAAAAGGCCTGTGCACCCAGAGTAACGAGTCACATCCCAAAGGTAGCTCAGATTTGTGGGTGATTGATATGTTGATGAACTCCTATGGGGCTGTGCCTGCTAATACGTGATGATCATGTTCTATCAAAGTGTAATGCTGCATTAACTCTTCCCTCTCGTTCCCTCTCTAGCCCCCTCCTCTCTGACAGGCCCCTCCCCCCCTCCCTCCTCTCTGACAGGCCCCTCCCCCCCTCCTCCTCTCTGACAGGCCCCTCCCCCCCTCCTCTCTGACAGGCTATGTGGTTCCACAGGCTGCACCTGTGTCTCATTACAGCCACTGATGGTTCAGTCGCAGGGCTCCTCTCTCCTCCCACCGTCACTCTCTCACATTTACCTCCAGCAGCATGGCCTGCACTCCCCCCCTCATCCTCCAGCAGCATGGCCTGCACTCCCCCCTCATCCTCCAGCAGCGTGGCCTGCACTCCCCCTCATCCTCCAGCAGCGTGGCCTGCACTCCCCCTCATCCTCCAGCAGCATGGCCTGCACTCCCCCTCATCCTCCAGCAGCGTGGCCTGCACTCCCCCTCATCCTCCAGCAGCATGGCCTGCACTCCCCCTCATCCTCCAGCAGCGTGGCCTGCACTCCCCCTCATCCTCCAGCAGCATGGCCTGCACTCCCCCCCTCATCCTCCAGCAGCATGGCCTGCACTCCCCCCCTCATCCTCCAGCAGCATGGCCTGCACTCCCCCCTCATCCTCCAGCAGCATGGCCTGCACTCCCCCTCATCCTCCAGCAGCATGGCCTGCACTCCCCCTCATCCTCCAGCAGCATGGCCTGCACTCCCCCTCATCCTCCAGCAGCATGGCCTGCACTCCCCCTCATCCTCCAGCAGCGTGGCCTGCACTCCCCCCCCTCATCCTCCAGCAGCGTGGCCTGCACTCCCGCCCTCATCCTCCAGCAGCATGGCCTGCACTCCCCCTCATCCTCCAGCAGCATGGCCTGCACTCCCCCCCTCATCCTCCAGCAGCATGGCCTGCACTCCCGCCCCTCATCCTCCAGCAGCGTGGCCTGCACTCCCCCCCCTCATCCTCCAGCAGCATGGCCTGCACTCCCCCCCTCATCCTCCAGCAGCATGGCCTGCACTCCCCCTCTCATCCTCCAGCAGCATGGCCTGCACTCCCCCTCTCATCCTCCAGCAGCATGGCCTGCACTCCCCCTCTCATCCTCCAGCAGCATGGCCTGCACACTCCCCCTCTCATCCTCCAGCAGCATGGCCTGCACTCCCCCCCTCATCCTCCAGCTGCATGGCCTGCACTCCCCCTCATCCTCCAGCAGCGAGGCCTGCACTCCCCCCCTCATCCTCCAGCAGCATGGCCTGCACTCCCCCTCATCCTCCAGCAGCATGGCCTGCACTCCCCCCCTCATCCTCCAGCAGCATGGCCTGCACTCCCCCTCTCATCCTCCAGCAGCATGGCCTGCACTCCCTCTCATCCTCCAGCAGCATGGCCTGCACTCCCCCCCTCATCCTCCAGCAGCATGGCCTGCACTCCCCCTCTCATCCTCCAGCAGCATGGCCTGCACTCCCCCTCTCATCCTCCAGCAGCATGGCCTGCACTCCCTCTCATCCTCCAGCAGCATGGCCTGCACTCCCCCCCTCATCCTCCAGCAGCATGGCCTGCACTCCCCCTCATCCTCCAGCAGCATGGCCTGCACTCCCCCTCTCATCCTCCAGCAGCATGGCCTGCACTCCCCCTCTCATCCTCCAGCAGCATGGCCTGCACTCCCCCCCTCATCCTCCAGCAGCGTGGCCTGCACTCCCCCTCATCCTCCAGCAGCATGGCCTGCACTCCCCCTCTCATCCTCCAGCAGCATGGCCTGCACTCCCCCTCTCATCCTCCAGCAGCATGGCCTGCACTCCCCCTCTCATCCTCCAGCAGCATGGCCTGCACTCCCCCCCTCATCCTCCAGCAGCATGGCCTGCACTCCCCCCCTCATCCTCCAGCAGCATGGCCTGCACTCCCCTCATCCTCCAGCAGCGTGGCCTGCACTCCCCCTCTCATCCTCCAGCAGCATGGCCTGCACTCCCCCTCTCATCCTCCAGCAGCATGGCCTGCACTCCCCCTCTCATCCTCCAGCAGCATGGCCTGCACTCCCCCTCTCATCCTCCAGCAGCGTGGCCTGCACTCCCCCTCTCATCCTCCAGCAGCGTGGCCTGCACACTCCCCCTCTCATCCGCCTCGATCCCGCATGTTGTCTGCAACCCCGTCTCTGCCCTTCCTTCTGTCATTACACATTCAGCGCCAATGGTGTCGACTGCTAGGTGAGCTAATGACTTGGCGCTAGGCTAGCTAGCCTGACCTACGCTTCCCCATCTGTCAGCAAGTCCTGCGAGCGCTATTTCACTTGATGTCTCCACTTTTTAGCATGCATGCCCCTGTCAATCACTACTGGCTACCCCGGCACCGCAGTTACGACTCAATAACTTTCATTTGAAAAACAAATTCCAAACAGTAATACTTGTACCTAACACATATGATATGGCACAGATAATGTAGCTATTAAACAAACCTCTAGTATGTAGCTACAGCTCACAAACAAAAGAATATACTGAACAAGAATATAGCATATCCACATGTTGATTAAGCAGCAGGATTATTGCACAGGCTGTCAGGTGGCTGGATCATCTTGACAAAGGAGAGGTGCTCACCTATGGATTTAAACTAATTTGGGAAAATTTGAGAGAAATAAAACCTTTTGTGTGCATAGCAAAAGTCTTGGATCTTTCATTTCAACTCGTGATTTATTCTGAACAAAAATGTTGCGCTTATATTTTTGTTTCTGAATAAATAGAAAAATCCTTAATGCCACGGTTTGTATATCCAGGCTTAAAACAATGCTGTGGGAAGGTTTAACTGCACTTTCTCCACAGACACCTTATCAGCTGAGTCCTGCTGAGTCACTCACGACTGTGTTGCTGTGTAGTTCACCTGTCTGTCTCTCTGTTCACCCTGCAGGTGGAGGAGTTCACCTGTCTCTCTGTTCACCCTGCAGGTGGAGGAGTTCACCTGTCTCTCTGTTCACCCTGCAGGTGGAGGAGTTCACCTGTCTCTCTGTTCACCCTGCAGGTGGAGGAGTTCACCTGTCTCTCTGTTCACCCTGCAGGTGGAGGAGTTCACCTGTCTCTCTGTTCACCCTGCAGGTGGATGGCTAGCGTAACCTGGAACACCTCTCGTTAACGGACAAGCCCGTCTTTTATTGTCACGCGAACACCACAACACATGCATGCGGCCACAACACACTCATGCTGACGGTGGCCGGTGAAAAGTGCCCTCTGCATTTAACCCATCCAGGCATGTCCTTTCCTCCGGGGGGCAGGCCAGGAGCAGTGGTCGCTTTCTCGTACAGCGCCTGGGGACCAACTTCGGATGTTGTCGTCACTGGTCGGATGACGATGACGATCTGATCTTCTGCATGTTTTTGGTGGGGGGGTTATATACAGAGGAACCCCCTGGGGGAGCACGGGGAGAACATGCAAACTCCACCCAGAGAGAAAGGCCCTTACGACGAGATACCCCACCTGGGCAGTAGGCACTGAAGATATGGGGGGGGGAACACAACCACAGCGCTCACAGCGTCCCAGGCGAGAAACGAACTCAGGACCTTCTGACTGTGAGGCGACAGCGCTACCGACTGCGCCACCGTACCCCTCCGTACCCCGGTGTGTTCCAGGTTATTTAAGCCCTCTCTCCCTTTCTCCTTCATGCATCCATTTCTTTGGTTTAGTAATGCTGCTTTAAGTTAATTCTTGTGCCTTGTCTTGCACCTGACAACACCCACGTGTGTGTACACACACACACACACACACACACACACACAAACACACACACACAAAATTGTAGCTGCACTACTGGACTTCAGCTCCACCCCTACTATTAAATCCATTGCTGCTACCACGTGATTTTACACCGACACCGAAAGCAGAGTTTTGTTTGTCTAACCGTGCACTGTATAATATATCATTCCACAAAATATTTTTAAACACATTATTCATAGTTTCCCCCATAATTATATTTTCAGCGCGTGGGAAAGTCTCTCAAAGAGCATTTAGCCTAGACCACGAGACACTACAAATCTCAATTGAAACCGAGGATAATAATTGTAACCACCATTTTAATAGCCATGTGTTTTTGTGTGGAATGCAATCAAGAATGTTACATTAAAATCAACTCAGGTTAAGGACTCCCCATTATAGGCAACCCGTGCGATATTGAATTATACAACAAATCTGTCATTTAACTCACTGCATCGTCATATCAAAAACACAGACACATGACACTGACAGCCAATATCCAATGTTTCACTTAAGGCCAAAGTCAGTGTAACTCTAGACTGGGCATCAGCTGAGCAAGTCACATTTAAAGTGCTTACACCATCATTGACAAATGGACACAATATATATATATATATACAGTATATATATATATATATATATAGAGTATGTATATATATATATATATATATATATATATATATATATAACGCCAACTATAGAGCTTATTCGACTGACGTCACTCATATTGTCGACATAGCGCTGCAGCTCTCAAGTGACCGCCGACGTGCAGCAGCGTTTATAGGAAGCTAGCCGCCGTTAGCGTTACCTGTATCGTTCCAATTGTGTTCGGATGGTGACCTGCGTTACACACGGCTGTAGTAATGACAGCAATAAAGTCCCCGTGGTTTGTTTCTATCTCTACCGTCCTCAGACGTGAAGGGAGCGAGACGGAGGATACGTCAGCAGCACGGGAGATGTGTGGATAGTTGGGACAGGTGAAACTTTCTGACAGCTCCTCACAGCAAAGTCTGTTCACCTCGTTTTTTTTGTTTATTATTACAGGCATTAACGGCAGCATACAAACAACAACTCTGGGGTTTTTATTGCTGTCATCACCATCGCTATTTTGTAATGGAACAGAAACGACAATAAGGCTGTTACTAGTTGTCAGCTGCAGCGCTGTGTGCACGCAGGACGGTATGTCAACAATATGGTGCGTCCAGGGTTAGCGAATAAGGTCTATTGGCAACAAAGATAGCTTAGCATTAGCCTTGATAGGATCAGAGTTAACCTCCATGGTGTGATGGCTGCAAAGATGAGCAGCACAGATGATGTGGCTATAAGCATTAGAAGATCATGGAGAAGCGTCCCTCCTACGCTGCTGCGCATATTCATTCTTCTAATGCGGGCAGCTAAGCTGAGCTTGTCACACGGTGACACCACATCATTATGTCATCTATGCGGGACGCGGGGCTTTTTAAAGGGCAGACATGTGCTACGGCCAAGTGCCTCTATTGATGGAACGGGGGTCCGTGTTCTGAAATGTCAATAGACATCTGAAGAATCGTTTACTTTGAGCTCGTTAGGGCCTGTAGGTCGCCGTTAGGGAAATAATGTTACATCTAGAGGTAGCTGAGAGGGGTATAGGCAGGGCCCGAAATTAACTTTTTGACCCACCGGCCAGTGGCGGGTAGATGGAAGAAATCTACCCGCCAAGCATATTTCTTACCGGCCAAAAAAAAAAAAAAACATTTTTGTGTCACATATATCCATATATATACATTTTTTTCAGTACATTTCAAGTAGATAAGATATTACGTTGAAGAATACACACTTAAATAAGAGGCCAGAGTAAAATTTGAAGCTAATTATTTTAATATATTGATTGATGATTGATTAATCAATACATGTCAAGTCAATCTTATCAATACATGTCATGTCAATCTTGAGCTTAAATTGTAACCTAATGTTAAACATCAGACTCCTCACTCTCTACCCTCTTTGCAGGATTTAACAGAACAGAAGTAAATTTGAAGGTTTTGTAAACATAACTCCTCAGACTCCTCCTCACCCTCTCTCTACTTCTCCTCTTTGCAGCCTATGTGTGACACTGGCTCTGTTCATGGTCACGAACGGCTTCCAGCTTCATTGATTTACTACCGATGACAAACGTGTTGTTTCTATTTTTCTTTTTGGCATACTTGCGGCACACGGAACAACTCATCACTACAGACTGGCTACAGTATGATGCTGGGGCTGTACTACAGCCCCAGCATCATACTGTAGCCTGTCTCTTGAAACATCAAACTATCGCCAAACTTCCACTCCTCTCGAAACTTTATTTTGTTAGGTGGTCCCGCTCTCGCTGCCGCTTCATCCTTTTCGTCGGAGAAAGCCGCGGTGGGTTTTCTTTTTAGCGGCCGGCTTACTCCCTCGATATGGTTCCACATTGTAACCCATTTAACGTTAAATCAAGCTAACGTTAGCTATAGCAGGCGGACCACGTTAGCTCCCTGCAGTGCAAGCAGGCGCTGCAGAATGCAGATGGCCACCATAGGATGGCCACGGCCAGTCAGCACAGAAGAGTAGCGGATGTGACGTCGGCCAAAACAAGCCAAAAATGAGGCCGGAGTTGACGCGCAAGGAGAGATTGGGGGCTGCAATCGCTGCAATAAAGGCGACTGTCGTAAGACCAAAACACACCGCAGTTTTAGGGGGGCGGCTTTAGCTCAGGAGGTAGAGCGGGTCGGCGCGGGTCGGCCAATGACGCAAGGGTTGGCGGTTCGATCCCCGCTCCCTCCCAGCTGCTGTCGTTGTGTCCCTGGGCAAGACACTTAACCCTCCTTGCTCCCGATGGTGTGTAGGCACTCTGCGTGGCAGCCTGCCGCCATCGGTGTATGAATGGGTGAATGTAGACTATCTACTGATTGTAAAGCGCTTTGGATAAAAGCGCTATATAAATGCAGGCCATTTACCATTTACCATTTACCATTTAAATAAACTATGGGGGTGGAGGGCCCTGACATCCCTCTCTATGTAAATAAACTATGGGGGTGGAGGGCCCTGACATCCCTCTCTATGTAAATAAACTATGGGGGGAGGGCCCTGACATCCCTCTCTATGTAAATAAACTATGGGGGGGGGAGGGGCCTGACATCCCTCTCTATGTAAATAAACTATGGGGGGGGGAGGGGCCTGACATCCCTCTCTATGTAAATAAACTATGGGGGGGGGAGGGGCCTGACATCCCTCTCTATGTAAATAAACTATGGGGGGGGGGGGAGGGGCCTGACATCCCTCTCTATGTAAATAAACTATGGGGGGGGGGGCCTGACATCCCTCTCTATGTAAATAAACTATGGGGGGGGAGGGGCCTGACATCCCTCTCTATGTAAATAAACTATGGGGGGGGGAGGGGCCTGACATCCCTCTCTATGTAAATAAACTATGGGGGGGTGGGGCCTGACATCCCTCTCTATGTAAATAAACTATGGGGGGGGGAGGGGCCTGACATCCCTCTCTATGTAAATAAACTATGGGGGGGGGGGGAGGGGCCTGACATCCCTCTCTATGTAAATAAACTATGGGGGGGGGGGGAGGGGCCTGACATCCCTCTCTATGTAAATAAACTATGGGGGGGGAGGGGCCTGACATCCCTCTCTATGTAAATAAACTATGGGGGGGGGAGGGGCCTGACATCCCTCTCTATGTAAATAAACTATGGGGGGGTGGGGCCTGACATCCCTCTCTATGTAAATAAACTATGGTGGGGGGAGGGGCCTGACATCCCTCTCTATGTAAATAAACTATGGGGGGGGAGGGGCCTGACATCCCTCTCTATGTAAATAAACTATGGGGGGAGGGGCCTGACATCCCTCTCTATGTAAATAAACTATGGGGGGAGGGGCCTGACATCCCTCTCTATGTAAATAAACTATGGGGGGAGGGGCCTGACATCCCTCTCTATGTAAATAAACTATGGAGGGGGAGGGACTATGGGGGGGAGGGTTGCAGGATAGGAAATCAAAGTAGGACACAGACAAGCAGGCCAAGGCAGGTCCAGGGAGGAAGTGGAAGAGGAAGAGGAAGAGCGACAGTGGGAGGAAACAGTTGGAAAACGAAGAGGCGGCGCAAAGAGAGAGAGAGAGACAGACAGAGAGAGAGAGAGAGAGAGAGAGAGAGAGACAGAGAGAGAGACAGACAGACAGAGACAGAGACAGAGAGAGAGAGAGACAGACAGAGAGAGAGCGAGAGAGAGAGAGAGAGAGAGAGAGAGACAGACAGAGAGAGAGAGAGAGAGAGCATGGAGCGAGGAGAGCAGGAAGCACACTCACAATGGGCTGGAAGGAGAGCTGGGTATGAGACACACAGGAGAAACAACACAGTCATCTGTTTGGAATGAGGAGGAGGAGGAGAGATAAAGTGGAGGAGAGGAAGGGAACTGACTGGCACAGGGACCACAGCCAAACCAGAGGAGAGGACCCACCAGAGGGAGGCATGTCAGAGAAGCACAGCACGTGGGAGGGAGAAGTTAGCCTTGAAGAAAGGGATGACGCAGAACAGAGGAATCGGCATACACAACATGTTTCATTGTATTTTTATTTTTGTTTGAGGAGGTTGGTTGTTATGGTTAGGGAGGGTTGGGCAAGAACAACTTGGTTAAGGTTAGGGTTTTCTTATTTAACCATGACCAAACCCTAAGCAAAATTGTAGTACTTGCCTAAACCTAAAAAACAATCTTTGGAACCTATTGCAATGTTTTCAAATGAGAAAAATGCTTAAAATGTGTGAGGCTTGACCGAGAACCAAACCCCAGTCCTCCCCGCTTCCAGACAAGACACGGTTCTGGTTCTGGCTCTGGCTCGAGCTCCGTTCTGGAGTCTCAGAACCTTGGTGCTTTCTGGCGAACCAGCCCCACGTTCACACCAGTTTAAGCGAAACCAAAGTGGGAGGACGTTATTCGGTAGTCCTTCTTCAGTTTTTTTAAGTTAGAGTGAACCCAGCCTTGGCCATCTCTTCCGCAAGTTCGGCATACGACTTGCTCTTTCTTGTACCGCTTTTCTTGAAATTCGGTAGATGCCCAAATCGCCACTAAACATTTGGTTTCCTCAGCAGACCACTGCAAATTATTTTTCTCCATGTTGTCGCTGCCTTCTTCTCCTTCCTGCTCGTTTTCACAGCCTAGAATGAGACACGCCCACTGATGATGTCACGGTTCCCAATTTAAAAAAATTGGTTCCGCTGAGAACCAACTTTTCAGGTTCCGAACCAATTCTTTTTTCGGTCTGAACGCGCCGGCCGGTTCAAATTTGGGGTTCGGGAACCGGAACCCGGCACGGAGCCCCGCCGGTGTGAAAGCCCTGAGATTGGAAGGCCACAAGCCCCCAACTTGAACGGAACAAAATAAAAATGCAATGAAAACATGAGGGAGTTCTATGGCGATTCCTCTTGTTCGTTCATCCCTTTTCTCGCAGAAAGCCTTACTGGGCGAACATCTCCCCATGTGCATCAAAGAATGCAGAGGAGGAGGAGTACGTACGGAGGAGGAAGACATCGACAGATGGACAGGCAGCACTAATCTATACCAGATACAACTCTTCTGTGTCAACAGAACACAGCAAAAGGGAAGAGGGAGAGAGAGAAAGTGTGGGGTAGAAGGAGGAGGAGAGGTAAACAACACAGACGGGGAGAACTGCGAGAACAAAGTGGTTAAGGTGCAGCCTGGGGGAACTTCTATTTAAAACCAGAACAATTGAGAACGCCTGTGTTAGTTTAGCTAAAGAACCACCTCCTCTTCCTCCCTTTCCACCCACCCACCACCACCAGCAGCATCACCGTGGTCCTCTCCTTCGCGAGGCAGAGCGTCTGATTTAAATGTGTGTTTAAACGGAGAGGCTATATAGCTCGAACAACGGCTGGCATCACAGCGTCCATTCTCCCCCCCACTCTACTGTACCTTTCCCCCTTAGCCTGCAGCCCTCTTCTGTCACTCAGACCGCCACACACACACACACACACACGCGCACACACAGCCCGGAGTGACTGTGTCGTGAGATGAATTCATGAATCACTGGTGCACGAATCAGCCGCGAGCTTTGTGCAGACGAGGAGAGGAAAGTGTCTCCTTAAAAGCTTTTTCAAAAAGGGGGAATCAGGAGATCAGGGAGATGCTCCTCCCAGCAGCAACCTGAGGAGGCAGAGGAGGAGGAGGGGACGCCGACGCACACCCCCAGGGGGCGCTGTGCACGGGAGACGTACCCAGGGGGGGTAGGGATGCACCGATCCACTTTTTTCACTTCCGATCCCGATGCCTGAATTTGGATATCTGCCGATACCGATATTATGCCGAT
>NW_028152006.1:109945-124945 GCF_964638095.1 Poromitra crassiceps
TTGAATTGAATTGAATAGACTACATGTACAACTTCTTTACTTCCTGAAATTAGTACAGCTTCTTTATTTCCTGTCCTACACTATTGGATGAACTGATTAGTCAGAGAGAGAGATGAGAGAGAGAGAGAGAGAGAGAGAGAGAGAGAGAGAGAGATGGAGAGAGAGAGAGAGAGAGACACAGAGAGAGAGAGAGATGGAGAGAGAGACCGAGAGAGAGAGAGAGAGACAGAGACAGAGACAGAGACAGAGACAGAGACAGAGAGAGAGAGAGAGAGAGAGATGGAGAGAGAGAGAGAGACAGAGAGAGCAGTTGTGGCCCAGCCTACTGCCACAGGGCCTCCCCGTGCTACCTCTGAACTGGGAGACATCAGGGAGATGCTGCACACCCTGTGCACCCGACTTCTGTTCAGCTAAGATGCACATTTTACCACTTGAAAAAGTAGAACAACATGGAAATGTATTGTTAGTAGTAGTAAATGATAGTAGTCAATAGTGGTAGTACCAGTTAAAGTAGTATGTCTCCATATAATTAATATCAAATTATTATAATTATTCAGTATGGTAAATGTATAGATAGTTGAAGGTGTTTAATATTTGTCTCACTATACAGGTCCATTTTGATTTTGATTGTTTTTGATGCGCTCATTTCATATAAGCTGCTGGAATATCCAGGGTCTCCATTCTTCAACCTTTGGGCTGAAGAGTGGAAACCCTGAATTCCTGAAATCTATTGAAGATATCGATATTATTGTACTGACTGAAACATGGTGTCAACAAGACATGCTCACTCACTGTCCCTCAGGATACAACCAAGTCAAAGTGCCCTCTCTAAAATTTAGAAACATACGCAGAGGTAGAACATCTGGGGGGATTCTGGTGTGGTACAGAGGAGAACTCAACAGCCACATCTCACCAGTAAAACAAGGGAAATCACATATATGGCTGAGACTAGATAAACTTTTAGGAATAACTGACAGGGATATATATCTATGTGCTATTTATATACCACCAGTAGATTCTCCCTATTTTGAAGAAGACATTTTTGAAATACTTCAATCAGAAATCAGCCACTTCCAGGCCCAGGGTAAAGTGCTTCTGATTGGAGATCTAAATGGTCGGACAGGAAGTGAACCTGACTTCATTGATCCACAAGGGAACAGCCATTTATTTGATCAGTCCCCCCTTCATATCACACCCCCCATCACCTACCGCAACAGCCTTGACTCAGAAATAAACCAAAGTGGCAAGGAGGTAGTGCAGCTCTGTCGAGCCTCAGGCCTGTACATAGTTAACGGTAGGTTCAGAGGGGACTCTTTAGGGAGATTCACATACTCCTCAGCTCTTGGGTCCAGTGTAGTAGACTATGCAATCACTGACATGGACCCCTCCACTATCAGTGCATTCACTGTCAGGGAGCAATCCCCCCTCTCAGACCACAACCAAATTAATATCTACCTCAAGCTTTCTGCTCAAACCAAACAACCACCACAGCAACCCAGTAAGCTGTACAATTTAAAGCAGACATATAGGTGGAGTCAAGACAGTGGCCACCAATTTCTTATGGCCCAGAACTCCCCAGATATAGCAAACCAAATATTGAAATTTAAAGAAAATGAGTACGACACCACCAGAGATGGTATAAATTTAGCCATCACTGATGTGAATATGCTATTTCACAAGGCAGCAATTAAGGCTAACCTTACTAAAGTGAAAAAGAAGCATAACAAAAAACAAAATACTGAAAAATGGTTTGACAACGAGTGTAAAACCATCAGAAAAGACCTGAGGAAAATTTCGAATTTAAAACATCACCAACCAAATGACTCAGAATTAAGAACAGCTTATAGTAACACCCTCAAAAGATATAAATACACACTTAGGAACAAAAAACAAAATCATACTAACAGAATATTAGATGAAATTGAACAGTCCATAAACCAAAATAAATTTTGGGAAATGTGGAATGCCTTGAGCACAAAAGAAGCACAAGCATTACCCATACAAAATGGTGATATTTGGAGAACCCACTTTGAAAATCTCTTTGAAGACATCCCTATAAATAAATTGAATTCAACTCAAGATCTTATCAAAGAAAAACTAGAATCATTAGAATCAACCATAAAAAACAATCAAAACCCCCTTGACTTCCCAATCACTTGGGATGAATTGTCAAAAAAGACTAAATGTCTCCAAACAAAAAAAGCTTGTGGCCCAGACAACATAAAAAATGAAATGCTCAAAAACTGCAGCCCTAACATGCAGGATGCTGTGCTCAAACTGTTCAACATAATACTGAGTTCAGGCTGTTTTCCTGACATGTGGTGCCAGGGCCTTATCTCTCCCATCTTTAAGAGTGGGGACAAACTGGATCCCAACAACTACCGGGGAATCTGTGTCAGCAGTTGTCTGGGAAAGCTATTCTGCAGCATTATAAATAGTAGAATTTCAAATTTCCTTGAAAATCACAATATCCTGAGTAAAAGCCAAATTGGCTTTCTCCCCAAACATCGGACCACCGACCATGTCTACACTCTTCACACACTCATTGAAAAACATGTACACCAAACAAAAAATGGTCAAATATTTGCTTGTTTTATTGACTTTAGAAAAGCCTTCGATTCAATTTGGCATGAAGGCCTATATTACCGACTTCTTCAATGTGGTATCGGTGGCAAAGTGTATGACCTTATTAAATGCATGTACATGACAAGCAGATACAGCGTGAAGATTGGAGACAAATGCACTGAATCCTTTGCCCAGGCGAGAGGTGTCCGCCAGGGCTGCAACATGAGTCCAACGCTGTTCAACATTTACATCAATGAACTTGCAGAGCAGCTGGAACTAAGCACCGCCCCGGGCCTCTCTCTTCTGGACAAGGAAATCAAATTCCTGCTCTATGCAGATGATCTAGTTCTGGTGTCCCCCACAAAACAGGGACTACAGCAGCAGCTGGACCTGCTGGACCGCTACTGCCAGAGC
Source organism: Poromitra crassiceps (assembly GCF_964638095.1). Taxonomy (NCBI): domain Eukaryota; kingdom Metazoa; phylum Chordata; class Actinopteri; order Beryciformes; family Melamphaidae; genus Poromitra; species Poromitra crassiceps. The sequence goes on from NW_028152006.1 coordinate 112,925, forward strand.
TGGGCCCTGGCAGTCAATTTGAAAAAAACGAATATCATGGTATTCCAAAAAAAGGCCAGATGTCAGGAAGACAGACACCAGTTCACCTTAGGAAACACCATCATACCACACACCATGAGCTACACCTACCTCGGCCTCACAATAACAGCCTCAGGCAGCTTCAGCCTGGCAGTGAACGCACTAAAAGAAAAAGCTCGCAGAGCCCTACATGCAATCAAAATGAAATTTTATAATATCCAAATTCCAATTAAAATCTGGCTTAAAATATTTGACAGTGTGATCCAGCCCATTGCACTGTACGGTAGTGAAGTATGGGGTCCACTCAGTCATCATAGCTTCATCAGCTGGGAGAAACACCCAACAGAATCCCTACATGCTGAATTCTGCAGACACATCCTACATGTACAAAGAAAAACACCAACAAATGCGTGCAGATCAGAATTGGGCCGTTATCCATTAACAATTAACATTCAAAAGAGAGCACTAAAATTTGTAAATCATCTTAAATCCAGTCCCCCAGATAGCCTCCACTTCAAAGCCCTGCAAACCCAAGAGCTGAACCCAGAAAAGAGTCCACTATGTCAGTTGGTGCTGAGACTAACTGTCCCTCCTCAGCCACATCTCCACCAGGCTCAGACTAACACTGCTTCCCAAACACCAATTCAGGTAAACCAAATTATTAAACAATGCAAAGAAACCTACTTGGAACATTGGAAAGAAGAAACCAAAAATCAAAGTAGATTAGAATGCTATCTGGCCCTGAACAGAGATTATGAATTTGCAGAATATCTCTCTACTGTCAGAGATAGGAAGCAGAGACAGATCCTCACCAGGTACAGGCTCAGTGACCACCAACTGGCAATCGAAACAGGAAGACATAAGAAATCATGGCAACCAAAAGAAAATAGAACATGTGGTCACTGTTTGACAGGTGAGGTCGAGACGGAGATGCACTTCCTCCTACAATGTGAAAAATTCAAAACAGTTAGAGAAATGTTCTTTAACAAACTCGGCTCCCAAATCCCCCAATTCAAAGAGCTGGATGAGCAGTCCAGACTGGGAACTGTCCTGGGAGAAGGAAACACAGCAACTCTGGCTGCACAATATGTGTTAGCCTGCCACAATCTGAGGAACAGTGAGTGACCAACGCACACACGCGCACACGCACACACAAACACACACACACACACACACACACACACACACACACACACACACAGTATGATGTGACCTGTTGGACTTGAGACAGTTAGCCAAGAGAGTCGTGTGTGTGGATGCACGGGCATTGATACTGTCTATTACTATCTGTAATCTTATTGGCCATAGATAACAATTTCCGTAACACCAACTGGGTTTCCCCCCCAAACTGGGTTTCCCCCACCAGTCATCTCCTGAAAATTCATTAATAATAATGAATTAATGAATTAATAATGCTTTTTCACACATAAAATGCTTTTGGTATAGTTTCAAAAAGTTGCGACCTGCTCTCCCTGCTGTCGATCCGGGGCGTGCGTAATTGTTTTTTTTCGTCTTCCTCTTCTTTTTTAAACACGGCTGTGACGCCGCTCTCTCTATTTGATGACGTCATCACAGCAGCAGCCAGTTGGACCTGGGAGCGCACTCACTCAGCGCACGTCGTGGACTCTGTGAGGAACTAGTTTGGCGGAGCGCACAGAGGAGAGCGCAACACTTCATTCGTTTGATCTGTGGGAAATATTCACCTGTGCGCCACCGCCGCCGAGACTCATTCGGATTCGGATTCCAATCTAATTTGAACAGACTCCGTTTTTAAAGGCGCAGCTGAAGGACACTTGAAGCGGACACCCCTCGCTTGTGTGCTGTAGCCCTAATAAGTTTTACCCGGGAGAGAGAGCCGCCAGGTCTTCGGTATTGTTTTTATACCCTTTTTAAAGTCGTTGGTTTAGATTTCAACGTTACATTTTTTTGGAGAGACTGTGCGCGCCGACCCGGGGTTTTCATAAAGGAGGGACCATAATCATGGCGAGACATGACGCTCGAAATTGGCATGACTGCACAAAAATGATCGGACTGCTCAGCTTGGTCACGTCGATATTTCTGCACGGTAAGAAATCTTTACTTGAATAACTTATATCTGTCTAATTTCATTTCTTCTCTGAGCTCAAAAGAGAGATAGTACATGCGTCTTCCTGACTGGCAGGTCGGGTGACAAACAGTCAGAGTAGTAGAAAAATTGGCCAGGTGATTCCTCACTGGCGAGGTGGTTTCGAGCTTTGACCCATGAAACATCTAAGGCGTTTTCTAGTTGGACTTTGTAAACAAAAAAAAAACATTATGGCGAGACGAGGACAGCTGAAATGACATCTTGGCATTCATTTGTATATCAGGTCACGCATAGTATCTGTCGAGTTTCGGTGACTCTCAACGCCATGTTTGGTTTTTCTAAGGTGTGGCTCTCTCGAGCAAGGTGTTTTTTTCCCCCAGGTGCCTTCCGGGCAAATAGCAGAGGCCCTCTCTGTCTGTCTGTCCTAATATGGACCAGCTTGTCCTTGATGGACTGATCACTCACTCACTCACTCACTCACTCCCTGAAGACACGCTTCTCTCTCGATTCCTTTTAACGTTCCCCCCGCTCCTTTTCTCTCCTCTATGCGCACATCATCCTCTATTAGTTCCAGTTCACTGGGAATGAAACAGCTGTTAATGTAGCATACACTGTGCGCAACAGGGTGGAGCGACACAAACTTGATTGTTTACGCACATAGGGGGGAGTTTAAAAACGCTGGCTTAATTCAGATCAACCAGTTGGTGGTGTAGCCCAGTGCTTCTCAAAGTGGGGTCCTGGGGAAGGGGGTTCCCAGTTCCCAATTCCCAGTTCCCAGGTCCCAATTCCCAGTTCCCAGGTCCCAGTAAAAAGGGGAATGGTTTATTTTCACTCACACAATGAAACCCATAAGCAAAAATAGTCATAGCCTCATAATGAGGCTATGACTATTTTTGCTTATGGGTTTCATGCACTTTCTGTAATAAAACATCTAAAAAGCTAAAATCTTATCAGATGGGGGGAGGGACCCTGGGACAAAATCTATATAGGACGAATCAGCGTGACATCATTTGCCACCCAGAAATGCGGAACCCCGCGGCAGTTTATTATAGTATGAGTTGTGCCAAACAAACGTTAATATCTCAAAGAAACTATACATCACATCGCTTATATTTTGACATTCTGAGTGAGAGCAGAGGTAGCTCAAGAGTTTGATGTATAATAATATACATGTCGTGTTTAAGTTGTGTGAACTGTCGCAGTTTTTAAAATGTAAACGGGGTTAGCCGAGCTAGAGTCAGGCACTCAAGCCTCGCGCCACTTGGGGGTTCCATTGCCGTTGCCACCCAGTGACGCGGTTTGTTTACCAAAATGCCGCTCGGCTGATCCCTCGTTTCAAGGGGAGCAAGTGGGCAATCTCTGTTCTGTTTCAGTTTTTGTCCCACTGATGATATCACAACGCCTATGAAATCATTATCATCAATAAGCGCAATTGTGATGTCATCAGTGATGCAAAGTTGGGCAATATGCGCCGTGCATGCCAATATAGACCCTTCTCACGGGGGCCATTTTGTGTCGAAAAGGCAGAATAAAACACAGGTGCGAGCAAAACACTAATGAGGGTTTCCACATTCCAATCATGGAAGTTGGAAACCCTCATTAGTGTTTTGCTTGCAAATGTATGTATGTAAGTTTGCCTTGCTTGTTAACTGCAAATATGTTTGAAGAACCACTCCCACGGATGCCTCCATTTAGCACCGAAGACCTAGGCTGCTAGTATTTCCCAGGCCACTCTGCTTCTACGTCTAGGCTCTTATATACAGGTGAATTATTTAGGTGTTTGCCATTGGGCTGGAGCTCAGGTGTGTAGCCTACAGGTAGGCTGCTGCACCCAGCTGCTGAGACGTGGCCCTTAAAATGAAAGAAAACATTCCTGAAATGGATTGAACCTGTTCATTACCATATGAATGTGGTGCAGCCCCGAAACCAGTTCAACACTGTCTCTGCTTTCTCGTTTTGTTCTGTAATTAGGGCAAGTATGTAGGACTAGAGTAACTTCTGGCATAGCAACGGTATCGCTCTTCAGTAGCTCTTCAGTAGCTCTGCTACACACAGCCTATTGTTCATCACAGACCAGATAACTCATATTCACTCTCTGTTGACTTATTCATGCGATGGACCTTTTTATGCCCCATTCCATTTGACAGAGCATGAAGTGCTCTTTAGGGAGGGAGGATATAAGTGCGGGGAATACAAAGCAAAAAGGATTTTGCATATTTATGAGCAAAGGAAAAACGCACACTTAAAATAGTAGAAATAAACACACGTAACTGGTCGTATCTTGTTGTTTTCATTTATGTCATTTTTTTTTTTTTTTTTTTCAAAGTGAACCTCTGTGGCTTCATTTTGGGCACGCTTTTAGCTCTCGCTGCTCTGAGGCTGAACACCCGAGTCAACTTCTAACTCGAAAACGCACACTTAAATAGTAGAAATAAACACACGTACTTGGTCATATCTTCTGTTTTCATTTATGTCATTTTTTTTTTTTTTTTTTTTTTCAAAGTGAACCTCTGGCCTCATTTTGGGGGCACGGTTTTAGCTCTCACTGCTCTGAGGCTGAACACCGACGAGTCAACTTCTAAAACTCCTAACTTTGCATCTTTTCACGTTACAGCTTTAATGTCAAAATGCGACATTGAGTTTGACGGGTTTTTAATGAAGGTGCGCTGCTGTAGTCAATAAGTGGAAGCTTGCATACGTGGGGGTCTGCTTTAAGCTCTGAAATTACACTGTAATTCCCCCCCCCCCTAATCAAGGCTGTGAGGGGGACCGATATGTGGGTCAGACAGGCTTGTCCCGTTACCCTGGAGATGTTTGTATTGAAAGAGGGTTGGGCTTATAGGGGGGTTAGTGGGAGGGGAGGGGGGAGTATTTCTGGTTGAGTAAGCGCCGTTGCGTGCGGGGGGGGGGGGGGGGGCTGAGAAACTGGTGGGCATGCAGGGTCAGGGCCGGGGGAGGGAGGGAGGGAGGGAGCGCCTTAGTTTCCTGCAGCACAGAAACCAAACCAACGCTGCTTCTCTTCACCTTGGCGCAGCAGCATCCAGCGAAGCTACTTGAGATGCCCTCGATGGCTCTCGTCAGTTGCGAGGAAACAGGTGGCTGTTGGGGGGAAGCCTGCCTGGTGCAGACTAGTGCATGATGGGACTGGTGACGCAGAGTCTCAGGGATCGGTTGGAAACCTGGACTGGGAACAACTGATTCAGGTTCAACTGATTCAACTGAACAACTGATTCAACTGATTCAACTGAACAACTGATTCAACTGATTCAACTGAACAACTGATCCCCCCCCCCCTTCACTCACTCACACACACACACACACACACACACACACACACACACACACACACACACACACACACACACACACACACACACACACACACACACATTTGCCCCCCGCCACCACTTAAAACCACCTCCCTCTCTCCCTCCCTCCCCCACCCCTTCCCGCGCACTACATACTGTACAGGGCCCTTGTTCTTCTGGCATTTAGTTTCTGCTATCTTCCCTGCGCTGCTGCCCAGTGCTTTTGTTTGAGCGGCGTTAGTCATTGGTCGATTCAAACGGCCTCCCTCCCCCTCTCCCTCCCACCTCTCCCTCCCCCCTCTCCCTCCCCCCTCTCCCTCCCCCCTCTCCCTCCCCCCTCTCCCAGCTTCCCTTTGGGCTCAAGGCCGTGTCGTTTATTGTCACTGTGTGAGTGTGACGTGACGCGGGCACAGAGGAAGAGACGCCAGGCAGACAACAAGCAATGACATCGGCTCCACATCACATGTGATCTGATCTCTCAGTGTGGTTGTTGTTGTGCATTTCACCTAGATCTGATCTGATCTGATCTGAGTACTATTTATGTTCTGTTAGGTTTATTTCCTGCAACGCCACAGTTACAGCTGATGTAGACGTGTGAAACGGGGGAGGTTGTTTTTCTGGCAACCAGCCGAAAAACTCTACTTGCACAATCAGTGTAGTAACCATTCCCGTCAACACACAAAGGTTCTGTGAACAATGAGGCCATTTACTGTACACCTGGCGCGCTAACATGCGTTTTCTGTGATCAGATTGCAATCAGATTGTGTTTTATCACTTGAAATGCCAGGTGTAAACACCCCCAAAACGCATTGAAGAAGGATTGCAATCTGATCGGCCAAACCACCCCCGGAGGTGGTCAGGGATGCATTGAGGCCATTTACACCTGGCGCTAACATGCGTTTTCTGTGATCAGATTGCAATCAGGTTGTGTTTTATCACTTGAAATGCCAGGTGTAAACACCCCCCAAAACGCATTGAAGAAGGATTGCAATCTGATCGGCCAAACCACCTCCGGAGGTGGTCAGGGATGCGTTGTGTACACATTGAACACAAGTGTAAATGCAATGTGTCCTCTCAATCTGGATACAGCAACTTTATGCGGATTGAGAGGACAACCATTTCTGCAATCTGATTGCAATCAGATTGCAGAAAACGCAAGTCAACGCCAGGTGTAAATGGAATCAGGCTGAAGTGATAAAATACAATCTGATTGCAATCTGATCACAGAAACCACATGTTAGCGCCAGGTGTAAATGGCCTCAATGTCATCTTGCCAAGCCTGGAATCATTCGTCATTAGCCTACCAGCAGAGAGGCAGGCAACATTACACTCTTGTCTATCCACCTTATTCACCACACCCACTTTTACTCTCTTCCGCGTTACCCGCAATTGTATTTGTTCTTCCGGTTCAGCGCTAGTTGGCGTCCAATTTCAAAACAAAACGTCACTATAATAATGAATGAAGTTTGGCAACATTCAGAATTAAGCTACACTGCGGCCAACTTCAGTTACATGTTCATAGCGTTACTGCTGCGAGGAGCCGATGGCTGTACCCGGTCGGCATTTAACGTTAGTTACAAAAGCACGTCGACAGTGTTTTCTCACTGCCAGTAGCCTAACTACAGTAGGGTTTGACAGATAGCTAGTCCCGACCGGTGTCAGCACAGCCAGCGCTCCCGGTCCTCGCTGCTCGTTAAGGATTTCCAATAGGCGTTATTCTGATACACTGGTCACATATATGTTACGTTCTCACCCGACAAATATTACAACTTTAAAACAGTTTTTTTTTTTTTAGCTTGAAAACAGCTTTTTGGCAAGTCTAAAAATGACTGCGGTAGGCGTAGTCTACTTCCGTGTTTAAAACCGGAAATACGATTTACAAAATGACGTCATGCAGAAGCGTCCTCGTATGGGCAAAGAATAAGGTGAATTAAGAAGAAATGTCATTGATGGCTCATGAGAAGAATATAATTTTTTCCCCACGCAGAATAAAAGAAAAATAAACTAGTCGTTAGTATCTCATTAGTCCCGTCATGGCAGTTAGAGCGAGGTGTTTCTGGCTCGCAGTGGACTTTGTGTTAATGGTTGTCGAGGGTAGGTGCTATCGTTATGTAAATGAGCTGTCCGAGCCCCTTCGCACCTGCCCTGTAAATGTCAGAAGGAGTTTGAAAAGGTCAGGTGTGTGTGTGTGTGTGTGTGTGTGTGTGTGAGAGAGAGACTGTGTGTGTGTGAGACTGTGTGTGTGTGTGTGACTGTGTGTGTTAGGTTATCTTGCGCTCTGGTTGTGCTTATATTCATCACTGGCCTTGACATGCGCTGGCTAACACACACACGCACACACGCACGCACACACGCACACACACACACACACACACACACACACACACACACGCACACACACACACACTCTCTCACTTAGGGGCCTCCCTCTTTAATTGACAGATCAATATCCTTCCCCGTCTAATCACCAGTAAGCATTAGTTGATTCAGACATAAAAGTGCGTTTGGATTTACGGCTTAATGGAGACGTGAGCGCGATACCAAGTGATACCACGCGTCTATATATCTGGCCCCATTAACACAGAATAACTGAAAGATGCAATGTCAAATATTTGGCATTTCAACAAATGACCCCAATGATTTAGTCGTATTTTTATTACTACCTTTTAGTAGTTCACCGGGGTAGCTCGCTGAAAATCCCTTTTTTTCCCCCCAGCCTAGTAGAAATATCTAATTGCTGCAAAGAGATAGAGTGCCTCTTATCCAGCCACTATACCAGCAATGGATGGAACGCTCATAAGATGTATTGAAATCATTTCAGCTGCAGACAGTCGTCTTTAAAGAAAATAAATATATATTTGGCTTGTTGGATGCCGTATCGATTCGATAATTCTGGCCCTCAAGAGTTTCAGCGGCTTTCGGCGTTTCAGACGGAGAAATATCGACGAACGACGTTCGATGTAATCATCTCGCTCGGCGGACTTTTCATTACCAAACGGGCAGAAATACAAAGGATACATCAGCTTATTGTTGACTCGGCAAATATCATCAGACAGGAGGAGGGGACGGAGCTGGAGATGAAGGCGGTCGATGAGCACCGGCCGCCGCTTGTTGCATTTTAAGAAGCGCGCCGGTATTGGATCTAAGAAGACAATTTAGCACACGCACACACACACACACACACACACACACACACACACACACACACAGCTGGGGATGATGAATGAGAGCCGTAACTCGAGGCTGTAAGTCAGACGACATTACAATAACGGAGGAGTAGCCGTGACACTGCGGGATGAGAATGCGTGTGCGTTTACGCTTCCCTTCAGGAAGTGGCTGTGTGTCACCCTCATCACCATCAACCCCGCTATCTCCCACAGACATCACATCTGAGGCCATCGGCTTTATTTTCTTTATCTCTCCCCTCTCGTCGCGAGTAGTAACGTCGTCGGCTTTTTCCTAATGGCTTTTCCTAATAACGGAGCCGAAGCCGACGGCTCCGCTGAAGTCTCCCTCTCTCTCTCTCTCTGCCCTCCTCCTCCTCCAGCCTACAACAACATGTACACGCTGAGTTGAATGGCGGCCCGCGGTGAGGTCACACAGAGAGCCACCCCACAGGGGATGTTTGTGTATCGCTCAGAGGGTTGCCAGATTGCTGGAGTCGGTCCCCTCTAATCCAAGGGAAAATGAGTCGAAATCCCCCCCTCTTGGAAGGAATGCCAAAACGTCATTAACATGAATACCTCCAACAAAAACACATCCATGCAGGGGTCGACAATGTTACCCGCAAGACGTCTCGGGCTTAAGCTGCCATCTTCAACAAATCTACAAAACACAAACACAAACACGCGTTATTAGTTCACTGCATTATGTCCTCTCCACTCCCACATGTTGGTTGTAGATAATGCTTTAAGGCTCTTCTGTTTTGCCGGCAGCTCATCGTTCTTGTCTGAAAAACACCAGAAGGTGTGCGCCGGCGAAGTTTCTAGTCGCTTAGTCACGCGTACGCGCCCACATCATTAGTTAAGACACCTTCTGCTCAAAGCGCGTCTCCCCCCGTGTGTCTATAACAACGCCCAGATGGGTTTTCGGGGCGATGCGATGTGAAAAAGTGGCTTGTAGGTCAAACCCGTTTCCAGGCTCGGCCAAGTTCTCAGAGTGAACGGCAATTCCACACCTGGTTGAAAAGCAGGCAGAACTCTTTCAAATAAAATCCTCTAGACTTGGGAGAGGCGTTTTTTCCCTGTGACCCCCCAGGTTTTGGTTAACACATTCACTGCCAGCCGTTTTTCAAAACTGTAGTTAGCTTCTGCCAGAGGTTTTTTTTGAGGATTCTGGCTCATCTTTCAAGAGCCGAGGATTCGTTTCTGTTAGGATTTTGTGAACACACAATATCTCAAAAGAACTAATAGAATGTGTGCTTTCTCTGTCTAAAAGAGTTAGTTTGTAGAGTTAGTAGTTATGTAAGCATTAGCAGTTGAATACAGCATGGTTTCAGCGTCTGTAAATTTATTCTGAGATAAACGGCTTTTTGTGAAATTCGATAGAACAGTCACTTTAACCATTCATTTTTGGCATCAGTAAGACGTCAGACATCTAAACAATAGTTTTGAACAGTAATTTCCTCCATAACAGCAGGAAACACCCCTCTCCTTCAAACTCCTCCCTCCGTGTGTGTTCTTCTTGGCTGCAGCGGGCGTGTCACAAGCTCGTTGCTGCTGCTGCTGTAACCTCGCGTCACCAGGCTCACTGCTTTGCTGCTGCTGTGCCTGTCTGCCTGGCGGCCGCTGGGCAAGTCTGGATGGATGGGCTCGCTCGTTTCTTGGGGTTCTGAGAGCTTTGATGAAGCTTTTGCGATTCTGGTCTTATTTATGCTGCATGTTTCAAAGTGTGTTCCACCCGTAATCTATTATGCAAATTTGCAAAACCCCACCGCCAGCTCCCAAGCGCGAAAGCGTTTTCGCCAATCCATTTTCATGAGGATGGCTTCCTCACACTGCTTTTTGCTTGCCTTCCTCTAGAATGGAGAGCACTGTCGCCACTTAGTGGGTCGGTGGAATGGGTTGTACACGTTCGGTCGCTCCAATATTTTTATAGGAGACGTGGGGGGCATTGATCCACGTAGCACCGTCAAAATTTTTTTTTTTTTTTTTTGACGTCTCAACTCGTCATTGGCAGTCAACCGTTGGAATTTTTTTGACGAGTCAACTCGCCATTGGCAGTGAACGTGTTAACAGTCGCACATCGCTAACGTTATTTCACTTCATAATGAGTAGCATGCAGCTGCCTAGCCTAAGCTAACAGTGATTATGACACATGGGTTATGTCAACATTATGATGGTTGTTGATGGACTGTGAATATCGGACAGGTGCTTTCAGAATGATGTATTCATCATCTGGTACAGTGCAATATTTGGCCAGTCCATCCTGAGCTCAGGTCATTTTGACCTTCTATGAGAGACCTGTAGTTGGCATTCTGTTGCTCATCACAAGCCAGGCGATTAATAAAATACTCTTGAATACCTATAAAAAAAAAAACAGGGAGATCTTTTCAGTCCCTCATGTAAGGCAAGTAACGAGTTTTAAGTGTTTGATTAGTAACTGTAATGTGATTACTGCACTTAGGAACAGTAGTGCCTTACACTACTCGTTACTGACAAAAGTAATGTGATTACAGTAACGTGTTACTTTAGCTGTTTTCACACGTACAGACAGGGAAATTACCTGTAAATCAAGACTGGCTATTTCCCGGAATTTCCCTTCACACCTGAGGGATCACATGTGGAAAAACAGCAGTGAAAATACCTGTATTTGAGGGGGGGGGGCACTGCAGAGCGGGTGGGGGGTGACGTGTGCACTTGGATGGGGAATCGTCCTTATTTGGGGGTCGGCAAAACTCTGATGGTGAAATAAGTTCGCTTGTCACACAATAAATCACACCTGGCTGGTTCGATGTTTATCCGTTCACCTGCGTCACGTTGAAGCACTTTTTACAGACTGGCTTCGTTTGATGTGTCCAGGGGGCTTGCCTTCGCTGTCGGCAACGTAAGCAAAATACTTCCACATTTCGCTTCGTGCATCTGCTTTCTCTACAAGCGTTGGGCGGCTTGCAAGACTCTCAGAACAAGCCGCTGCCGTTTTCGCTGTGTCTGTCCCTGTGTGTCGGGCTGCTGCGGAGGACTGAAGGACTGGCCAGAGAGCGAGCAGAGAGGGGAGGAGGGGGGGGGGAGGCACGCCCACACATGAAGCAGACATACCGCTCTCATGACAACCTCCTAACTGGTGAAATGTCCGCGATGACGGGGTCGCGCTTATACCGGAAAACAACTTTCACACATGAAGGCATTACACCGCTTTCTGGTCATTTCCCGGTATAAAGCGCACGTGTGAAAACGGCTTTTGTAACGTGTTACTTACCCCAACACTGTTGGTGGGTATCTGTTGCTTCAACAAGCTCAAAGCGTTCCGATCGCTCGAGCAGGGGGAATCTGCTGTGTCAGCGCAACGTTCTAATGAGTATCATCAGGACCAGGTTATGGAGACGTGTGCGTCTGTCCGTCCATCTGTCTCTGTTTATTTGTATGTGTATGTGTTGAAAATGGTATCGAGTATCGAAGTTAGAAATTCTAG
>NW_028152006.1:129945-132445 GCF_964638095.1 Poromitra crassiceps
TGTGAGGTGCTGTCACACGTGCTGCCCCACAGGCTCCGACAAGGTCATGAAGCGAGCGTGAGACTCATCGCACGAGAACTCGCACACAAAAGTGGAAACGAGATATATGTGATGAGTTTGTTTCCCAAAACACTCTATCTAGTCCTGACATCCACCAGACCAATTTGCAAGTGCGTGAGAGAGATGAGTCTGGAAGATCTGTCAGTTCAATTTAGATTTCCGACCAAAAATGCCCCTGGACGCGATTGGATAGACCTACAACCAATCAGAGCAACCAAACGTGAATTTGTGAATTGATCAAACCCACCCACCCATATTAGATAAATGGTTGTGATGGGGGAATGGGACCGGACACATCTGCCAGAAAGCAAATAAAATATGAGTTTGCAGATTCGTCAGGTTCCCATTTAGCGGGAAAAATACCTTTTCCTGAACTTAAAACTGTTGCCAACCAGCAGCAGTTAAGCGCACAGTGCCGTTAACGTGTCGAGGCCGTTTTGATTTCTAAACGGTGCATATCTTATTGTGAAATTAAAGTGTTTCTGTCGACCCCGTCATCATCAGTTTTGATACAGCAGCATTATTAAACACATCGCAGAGAGGGACGTTCAAAAGCGGCGACCTTGAGCTGTTCTGTTGAGTCCAGAGTCCAGACAGAACGATACACTTGGTCTTACAGCAACAGACACACTATTGTCCTCAAGCGTCCAGCTTTTAGAGCCTCCTCTTCCTCCTCCTCGCCTTCCTCTCCTCCCTCCTGACCCCCCCCCCCTCCCTCCACGGTCCAGGTGAGCCAACAGAGAGAGACCATTTTGAAAAGACCCATCTATTGTGTGTGTCCCCCCCCCCCCTCCTCCGCACCACCACACCTGTATCAATGGACAGACCTGGTCTTTGAGTCGTCCCCCTGGAGGGGAGAGTGGCTTTGTAAGGAGAGATGATTGCGTGAAACGGAAGCCGATAGAGGTTTTTTTTGTTGGGTTGTTCGGCTCCACCATTGTGTCTTTTAAACCAGGTCCCCGTGCTCGCTGCTCGCCTCCCCAAAGTGCATTTGTGTTGGAGAAATATGTGTCCCCACGTCTTTGCAGTTCCTGTCCTGTTTGTTTTTGCACTGTATCATGCTGCACATGCTCATTACCCGGACTGCTCGCTTATCGTGGCCTCTTTAGGAAGCGCTCGGGGAGAGGGGGGGGGACGGACGGGGGGGGGGGGGGGGGGGGGAGAGAGCGAGAAGGAAATGGGGAAGGAGAGAGAGAAGGAGAGAATGTCTCCCGTGCTGACTCGTGCTGCTCAGCACCGCCCCCTGGTAGGGATGGGGTCCGATCCAATATCGGTAACCGGTGCCGATATGGCACTAATTCACGGATCGGATCGCAATTGATTTCTTTTTTGCAATTCCAGCACTGGCCGTAATTTGCCCATGTATCCTTCTTTGCCTTGTATATTTTCTTGATTTTGTCTGCTTTTTGCAAGGTATATTTAAAAAAAAAAAAATCTTTAATTGCCAAATCTTTGCCTATACTGTATATTCAAGAAAAATATCGGTATCGGGCATAATATCGGTATCGGCAGATATCCAAATTCAGGTATCGGGATCGGAAGTGGAAAAAGTGGATCGGTGCATCCCTACCCCCCCTGGGTACGTCTCCCGTGCCCGACAGCGCCCCTGGGGGTGTTGCGTCGGCGTCCCCTCCTCCTCCTCTGCCTCCTCAGGTTGCTGCTGGGAGAGCATCTCCTCCTCATCTCCTGATTCCCCTTTTGAAAAAGCTTTTAAGGAGACACTTTCCTCCTCGTCTCCACAAAGCTCGCGGCTGATTCCTGCACCAGTGATTCATGAATTCATCTCACGGCACGACACAGTCACTCCGGGCTCTGTGTGCGCGCGCGTGTGCGCGTGTGTGTGTGTGTGTGTGTGTGTGTGTGTGTGTGTGTGTGGCGGTCTGAGTGACAGAAGAGGGCTGCAGGCTAAGGGGGAAAGGTACAGTAGAGTGGGGGGGAGAATGGACGCTGTGATGCTGCCAGCCGTTATTCGAGCTATATAGCCTCTCCGTTTAAACACACATTTAAATCAGACGCTCTGCCTCGGGAAGGAGAGGACCACGGTGATGCTGCTGGTGGTGGTGGGTGGGTGGAAAGGGAGGAAGAGGAGGTGGTTCTTTAGCTAAACTAACACAGGCGTTCTCAATTGTTCTGGTTTTAAATAGAAGTTCCCCAGGCTGCACCTTAACCACTTTGTTCTCGCAGTTCTCCCCGTCTGTGTTGTTTACCTCTCCTCCTCCTTCTACCCACACTTTCTCTCTCTCCTCTCTTTCCCTTTTCGCTGTGTTCTGTTGACACAGAAGAGTTGTATCTGGTATAGATTAGTGCCGTCCATCTGTCGATGTCTTCCTCCTCCTCCTCTCCGTACAGTACGTACTCCTCCTCCTCTGCATTCTTTGATGCACATGGGAGATGTTCGCCCAGTAAGGCTCTCTGCGAGAAAAGGGATTGAACGAACGAG
>NW_028152006.1:137445-169904 GCF_964638095.1 Poromitra crassiceps
CCACCTGCAGGGTGAACAGAGAGACAGGTGAACTCCTCCACCTGCAGGGTGAACAGAGAGACAGGTGAACTCCTCCACCTGCAGGGTGAACAGAGACACAGGTGAACTCCTCCACCTGCAGGGTGAACAGAGAGACAGGTGAACTCCTCCACCTGCAGGGTGAACAGAGAGACAGGTGAACTCCTCCACCTGCAGGGTGAACAGAGACAGGTGATCTCCTCCACCTGCAGGGTGAACAGAGAGACAGGTGAACTCCTCCACCTGCAGGGTGAACAGAGAGGCAGGTGAACTCCTCCACCTGCAGGGTGAACAGAGAGACAGGTGAACTCCTCCACCTGCAGGGTGAACAGAGAGGCAGGTGAACTCCTCCACCTGCAGGGTGAACAGAGAGACAGGTGAACTCCTCCACCTGCAGGGTGAACAGAGAGACAGGTGAACTCCTCCACCTGCAGGGTGAACAGAGAGACAGGTGAACTCCTCCACCTGCAGGGTGAACAGAGAGACAGGTGAACTCCTCCACCTGCAGGGTGAACAGAGAGACAGGTGAACTCCTCCACCTGCAGGGTGAACAGAGAGGCAGGTGAACTCCTCCACCTGCAGGGTGAACAGAGAGACAGGTGAACTACACAGCAACACAGTCGTGACTCGGCAGGGCTCAGCTGATAAGGTGTCTGTAGTCGTGGAGGTTGAAGAAAGTGCAGTTAAACCTTCCCGCAGCATTGTTTTAAGCCTGGATACAAACCGTGGCGTTAAGGATTTTTCTATTTATTCAGAAACAAAAATATAAGCGCAACATTTTTGTTCAGAATAAATCCCGAGTTGAAATGAAAACTCCAAGACTTTTTCTATGCACACAAAAGGTTTTATTTCTCTCAAACTTTCCCAAATTAGTTTAAATCCATAGGCGAGCACCTCTCCTTTGCCAAGATGATCCAGCCACCTGACAGCCTGTGCAATAATCCTGCTGTTTATTCAACATGTGGATATAGAGACAGTCCGCATGTGTGGGAACGCCCACAAAATTTTAAACGGCTGGCGCACAAGTGGGGTAAAACCGCCAATATATCTCATGGGTTGACTCACCAAAAGACGGTGCTGCGGTTCTAAACTACAGGTTTGGGGGTTCTAGAGCAGAACACAAGACGTCTGCTCAGATGTGCGTTTACTGCGGTGGTTAAATCCCCGATCGTGTCTGCCTGGGCTGGGCTATCAGCTAAATTCTAACTTTGCTGAATGGATAGAACGGGGGAATTTACCCCACGCTGACCCCGCCCCCAGGCTAACCCAGCGTCTATTGTGGGCGTTCCTAGAGCCTGTATGGGCGTTCCCAGACATGCGGACTGTCTCTATGCCACACCTGTCAGCTGGTGCTCACTAACACGGATGTAAACACATTTGGGAACACAATTGGAGAGAAATAAGCCTTTGTGTGCATACAAGTCTTGCATCTTTAATTTCAACTCGTGAAAAAATGGGACTGGGAGAAAAAACAAGTGTTGCGTTTACTGTAGCCTATATTCTTGTTCAGTATATTCTTTTGTTTGTGAGCTGTAGCTACATACTGTAGTAGAGGTTTGTTTAATAGCTACATTATCTGTGCCATATCATATGTGTTAGGTACAAGTATTACTGTTTGGAATTTGTTTTTCAAATGAAAGTGATTGAGTCGTAACTGCGGTGCAGGGGGGTAGCCAGTAGTGATTGACAGGGGCATGCATGCTAAAAAGTGGAGACATCAAGTGAAATAGCGCTCGCAGGACTTGCTGACAGATGGGAAGCGTAGGTCAGGCTAGCTAGCCTAGCGCCAAGTCATTAGCTCACCTAGCAGTCGACACCATTGGCGCTGAATGTGTAATGACAGAAGGAAGGGCAGAGACGGGGTTGCAGACAACATGCGGGATCGAGGCGGATGAGAGGGGGAGTGCAGGCCATGCTGCTGGAGGATGAGGGGGAGTGCAGGCCATGCTGCTGGAGGATGAGGGGGAGTGCAGGCCTCGCTGCTGGAGGATGAGGGGGAGTGCAGGCCATGCTGCTGGAGGATGAGGGGGGGAGTGCAGGCCATGCTGCTGGAGGATGAGGGGGGGAGTGCAGGCCTCGCTGCTGGAGGATGAGGGGGGGAGTGCAGGCCATGCTGCTCGAGGATGAGAGGGGGAGTGCAGGCCATGCTGCTGGAGGATGAGGGGGGGAGTGCAGGCCTCGCTGCTGGAGGATGAGGGGGGGAGTGCAGGCCATGCTGCTCGAGGATGAGAGGGGGAGTGCAGGCCATGCTGCTGGAGGATGAGAGGGGGAGTGCAGGCCTCGCTGCTGGAGGATGAGGGGGGGAGTGCAGGCCATGCTGCTCGAGGATGAGAGGGGGAGTGCAGGCCATGCTGCTGGAGGATGAGGGGGGGAGTGCAGGCCATGCTGCTGGAGGATGAGGGGGAGTGCAGGCCATGCTGCTGGAGGATGAGGGGGGGAGTGCAGGCCATGCTGCTGGAGGATGAGGGGGGGAGTGCAGGCCATGCTGCTGGAGGATGAGGGGGGGAGTGCAGGCCATGCTGCTGGAGGATGAGAGGGGGAGTGCAGGCCATGCTGCTGGAGGATGAGAGGGGGAGTGCAGGCCATGCTGCTGGAGGATGAGGGGGGGAGTGCAGGCCATGCTGCTGGAGGATGAGAGGGGGAGTGCAGGCCATGCTGCTGGAGGATGAGAGGGGGAGTGCAGGCCATGCTGCTGGAGGATGAGAGGGGGAGTGCAGGCCATGGTGCTGGAGGATGAGAGGGGGAGTGCAGGCCATGCTGCTGGAGGATGAGAGGGGGAGTGCAGGCCACACTGCTGGAGGATGAGAGGGGGAGTGCAGGCCACACTGCTGGAGGATGAGAGGGGGAGTGCAGGCCATGCTGCTGGAGGATGAGAGGGGGAGTGCAGGCCATGCTGCTGGAGGATGAGAGGGGGAGTGCAGGCCATGCTGCTGGAGGATGAGAGGGGGAGTGCAGGCCATGCTGCTGGAGGATGAGAGGGGGAGTGCAGGCCATGCTGCTGGAGGAAGAGAGGGAGTGCAGGCTATGCTGCTGGAGGATGAGAGGGGGAGTGCAGGCCATGCTGCTGGAGGATGAGGGGGAGTGCAGGCTATGCTGCTGGAGGATGAGAGGGAGTGCAGGCCATGCTGCTGGAGGATGAGGGGGGGAGTGCAGGCCATGCTGCTGGAGGATGAGAGGGGGAGTGCAGGCCATGCTGCTGGAGGATGAGAGGGGGAGTGCAGGCCACGCTGCTGGAGGATGAGAGGGGGAGTGCAGGCCATGCTGCTGGAGGATGAGAGGGGGAGTGCAGGCCATGCTGCTGGAGGATGAGAGGGGGAGTGCAGGCCACGCTGCTGGAGGATGAGAGGGGGAGTGCAGGCCATGCTGCTGGAGGATGAGAGGGAGTGCAGGCCATGCTGCTGGAGGATGAGGGGGGGAGTGCAGGCCATGCTGCTGGAGGATGAGAGGGGGAGTGCAGGCCATGCTGCTGGAGGATGAGAGGGAGTGCAGGCCATGCTGCTGGAGGATGAGGGGGGGAGTGCAGGCCATGCTGCTGGAGGATGAGAGGGGGAGTGCAGGCCATGCTGCTGGAGGATGAGAGGGGGAGTGCAGGCCATGCTGCTGGAGGATGAGAGGGGGAGTGCAGGCCATGCTGCTGGAGGATGAAGGGGGGAGTGCAGGCCATGCTGCTGGAGGATGAGGGGGGAGTGCAGGCTATGCTGCTGGAGGATGAGGGGGAGTGCAGGCCATGCTGCTGGAGGATGAGAGGGGGAGTGTAGGCCATGCTGCTGGAGGATGAGAGGGGGAGTGTAGGCCATGCTGCTGGAGGATGAGGGGGAGTGCAGGCCATGCTGCTGGAGGATGAGAGGGGGAGTGCAGGCCACGCTGCTGGAGGATGAGGGGGGGAGTGCAGGCCACGCTGCTGGAGGATGAGAGGGGGAGTGCAGGCCATGCTGCTGGAGGATGAGAGGGGGAGTGCAGGCCATGCTGCTGGAGGATGAAGGGGGGAGTGCAGGCCACGCTGCTGGAGGATGAGGGGGGGAGTGCAGGCCATGCTGCTGGAGGATGAGGGGGAGTGCAGGCCATGCTGCTGGAGGATGAGGGGGGGAGTGCAGGCCATGCTGCTGGAGGATGAAGGGGGGAGTGCAGGCCACGCTGCTGGAGGATGAGGGGGGGAGTGCAGGCCATGCTGCTGGAGGATGAGAGGGTGAGTGCAGGCCATGCTGCTGGAGGATGAGGGGGGGAGTGCAGGCCATGCTGCTGGAGGATGAGAGGGGGAGTGCAGGCCATGCTGCTGGAGGATGAGAGGGTGAGTGCAGGCCATGCTGCTGGAGGATGAGAGGGGGAGTGCAGGCCATGCTGCTGGAGGATGAGAGGGGGAGTGCAGGCCATGCTGCTCGAGGATGAGGGCGGGAGTGCAGGCCATGCTGCTGGAGGATGAGAGGGGGAGTGCAGGCCTCGCTGCTGGAGGATGAGGGGGAGTGCAGGCCTCGCTGCTGGAGGATGAGAGGGGGAGTGCAGGCCATGCTGCTGGAGGATGAGGGGGAGTGCATGCCTCGCTGCTGGAGGATGAGAGGGGGAGTGCAGGCCCTGCTGCTGGAGGATGAGGGGGAGTGCAGGCCATGCTGCTGGAGGATGAGGGGGAGTGCATGCCTCGCTGCTGGAGGATGAGAGGGGGAGTGCAGGCCATGCTGCTGGAGGATGAGAGGGGGAGTGCAGGCCATGCTGCTGGAGGATGAGAGGGGGAGTGAAGGCCATGCTGCTGGAGGATGAGGGGGGGAGTGCAGGCCATGCTGCTGGAGGATGAGGGGGGGAGTGCAGGCCATGCTGCTGGAGGATGAGGGGGGGAGTGCAGGCCTGTGGAACCACATAGCCTGTCAGAGAGGAGGGGGGGGGAGGGGCCTGTCAGAGAGGAGGGGCTAGAGAGGGAACGAGAGGGAAGAGTTAATGCAGCATTACACTTTGATAGAACATGATCATCACGTATTAGCAGGCACAGCCCCATAGGAGTTCATCAACAAATCAATCACCCACAAATATGAGCTACCTTTGGGATGTGACTCGTTACTCTGGGTGCACAGGCCTTTTCTCACTCATTTGTTGACGTCCGCTTTGAGGTATTTAATGTCATCCATCAAATAACCATAAATAACAAAACAAATTCAGGACGTTTGTGCTAGTGTTGTCACGGTACCAATAATTCAGTAGTCGGTACCGGTACTAGTGAATTTCCACGGTACTCGGTACCAATTTCGGTACCACGGTAAAAAAAACAGACTGATATTTCTTGAACATATTCTCCTTTATTAAAGTATGCAACCATTTCCAATGAACAAATGGCATGTAGGCTTCAACTTTAAAACAAAACAATGTGCTTCTGCTTACTTCTTACATTCAACTATGTATGGCAGTGAGTACAGACAGTGCAACACATGAAGCCCTCAAGTATTTAATTGTATTATTATATTAAATATTATAATTTAATTTATTTCACAGAATTGCTGGAATCCTTTTTTTTCTCAACGGTGTATATTGGTATTTGATCGATGCATAGGAATTCTGCCAATGCCCTATCACACTTTCTTGCTTCATGTGAGTTCTTGTCATATTTCCTCTGCTTTTCAAAAACATCAGGAATTGTCTGCTGGGTGGTCTTTTGGGCTCCGCGACTTGTGCCTTCCTCTTCATCTTCATCTCTCGCATACTGTTAAATGGAAAGTAACGTCAGTGAGATTTACTAAAATAAAGAGATGATAAAGCCAACTGCACATACACACATGTAGAGTGCAAGCAATTTTATGTAGCTAGTTTTAATTCACGGACATGTTTCACCCGAAAGAAGCTTGTATTTATTTTGATGCCATGTTGAACTATGGCTAAGTTCGGCTATTAGCCGTGTCCCATAATGTTTCCATTACAAACATTGCATTGCACACGTGTTACACTATGCTAGCTAACGCTGTACCAGGTATTAGCCGGGTCCCATAATAATTCCATTACAAAACACGTTACGTTAACGTTAGCGCAAACGTTTTTTTGGTTACACAATGCATTGCCAGCTATCTCAAAAACGAATGTGACAGGATAAGGTCTGTTTGATATGTTGTTAAACGTGTTATTTTACACCGTTTGAAAGAAGTAACCCACCTTGAATCATTTGAACAGGTCTGGGTGCCTGTCTTTCAGCTGCTTGGCGAGATTGGATGTGTTATCCTGTTTGGTTTGGAACTCCCTTTCACACTTTTTGCAGATGGGACTTTGGGGACTGATATTTCCAAATGCGACTCTTTGCATTCTTCTTCTCAACAAGTTGAGTTGTTGGAATAGGACAGGAGCAGCCGCTCCTTGCTGTAGCTGTTAGCCATTATCTTCGCTGCCTGTGCGTGCCCTCCAGTGTTGCTCCTGGCCAATCCAGGCGCCACAGGGCGTGGTTATTGCTTATCCTATGTGGGGTTAGAAATCACGCGTATGCGCAGTATATGTATGTATGTTGATCAGGCAGACAGGCTAACGTTAGCTGGCGGCTGGGTCCATGAAGCCAAGCCATGGTGGCAAACTAAATAGTAAATTCGGTACCCTCGGTACCATGAAAAACAGGTCCCGTTCAGTACCGTAGCAATGTAGTACCGTCCAAGTACCGAAGTACCGAGTACCGTGACAACACTAGTTTGTGCATATATTCAATGTGTTGCACAGAAACCCAGAAACGTGTGCACCGCATGTAAAAGGCAATTACAATGAATTAATTAACCACCATGTTGTACTAATGGCATTTTTGCTTGTAATTACAAACCTGCTAGACATAGAACAAGCATTTTGTCATGCACGCTATGTATTGGTTTTGCATTAGCATGATTCATAGCCTTGCTCTTCAAATGTATGGTAATGAGCGAAGAGCCGGGGAAACGCTGCCGACTTTATTTAAAAACTTCTCTGTGGGCATGCCTTCTGAAAGCAAGACCAGGTGGTCTGGAAATTAGATGTTGCCTCAGAACACGTTAGCAGGAAGGACTCAATGCGGAAAGTGTGAGTGGAGCAAATTCGAGGTGACAGGTTGAGTTGAGAGAGAAGCGAGATGCTGATCATTAGAACGGGAAAGGGCAGAGGAAGAGGTGTTGAGATGGTGTTGGAGGTATAGAATCAGAGGTGTGTGCGTGTGCATGTGTGAGAATGTAAGCACCACCCTGCTGCCTCAGGTGAGGTGGCTCATCGAGGTGCTTACTTTCGCTGTTCTCCTTCTTTTTCCGAGCCAAAGTTCGAGAGCGGTTAAAGGGCGAGAACCAGATGGAGAGGGCTGAGGAAGGCAGGAATGCCCACAGTCAACAAGAAGTGGGTGTGTGTGCGGGTGTGTGTGTGCGGGCGTGTGTGTGTGTGTGTGTGTGCGCGTGTGTGTGTGTGTGTGCGTGGGGTTAGACCAGGGGTGGGCAACTATTTTTCATGGGGGGCCACATGAGAAACCCAGATTGTTGCCGGGGGCCGAACAAATATTGTCATGCCGTAACCCATGGATGGGCAACTTTGATGATAGAGAGGGCCACAAAAAATGTCCTCGCTACCAGATTTTGCTGAGGGCTGAACGGCGCCAGCACGAAAAATTTGGGGCATTTGAAGCCAGGTTTAGAGGAATAACTCATTTTAAATTAAAGTCCCTGGAAACCAAAATCCACAAAAACGTTTTAACTATGTTATTTAGGGTCTTATGTTAGTAATTTTGTGCCTCCGAAATTATTATACATTACTTTCAACCCAAAGCCTTAAAATCGCCACTTTTCTACAAGATTCTACAAAGTACTTCCTCATTGAAGACAGCAGTGCGCGAGGTGCTAAAACGCAGGAGCTTATGACGTCATAAGCTCTATATAACCTTTGTACACGCACGCAATCCCACCCACCTATGGCAAGTCCGTTCTTTGCCCCCAGTGACAGCGCTCCCTCGCTGTCCGTCTCCCTCCCTGTGTGCCGTCTGCCAAGCACTGTGCTTGTGAGATTAGCAAGGTGTCGGGTTTCAGCCATGCGCTCCTCTCTCTCTCTCTCTCTCTCTCTCTCTCTCTCTCTCTCTCTCTCTCTCTCTCTCTCTCTCTCTCTCTCTCTCTCTCTCTCTCTCGACAGACACTCAGGCAAAGAACGGACAGAGATCTCTTCCGAGCCGCGGAGCAACACACACACACACACGCACACACACACACGCACGCACGCACGCACGCACGCACGCACGCACGCACGCACGCACACACACACACACACACACACACACACACACACACACACACACACACACACACACACACGCGGTGTCACACACCGACACTCATCTCTCTTTCTTTCTTTCTCCGTTTCCCTCCCCCCCTCTCTCGTGCTCTCCGAGAGACAGAAATTTCCCTGCTGTAGACTGGACACGCCCACACAGTCCGCGGGAGAAAGTACACTCTAAAAAATAATGAAATCTCATGAGTTTTGCCATGGCTGTCAAACCTAAATTTATATACTTTGCGACGTTCATCATCGTTCAAATTCGGCTGGTGGCTTATTAACATAGGATCCTGTGATGTGATGAACTCAAAATGCTAAATAATAAAGAAATATTTCTGGTTTCCAGGGACTTTAACAATTGTGATGTCATTATTCAGTCTTAACCACCAATATTTGATCCTTTTCCTCACTCACTCTTATGTCACCACCTGCTCTCCCTGCAGGGCTTGAAATTAACTTTTTTCACCACCTGCCAATATGGCTGCTAGATTTTAAAGTTACCAGCCAATTAGAATTTCCACTAGCCGAAATGTTTTTCTTGAAATAAACCAGAATATGAGTGGGTTAATTTAAGCATAAGTATCAGTAAGCGGCCCGGGATTCTCAAAGCCTGTGTTGAGGGTCACACAAGAACAAAAATGCACTCTTGAAGCTAAATAAATCCAAAACCAACAAGTTAATTATTTAAATTTCTATTGCAAAAAAAAAAAAAAAAAAAAAAAAAAATTTTTTTTTTTTTTTTTTTACAATTCCATCGCGGGCCACACAGGGGGCGCCCGCGGGCCGCATACGGCCCGCGGGCCGTATGTTGCCCATGTATGGGTTAGACGCAGAGCAGGTTCACAGCGAGTAGTGCTGGTTGGAGCGTGGAGAGACTTCAGAGAGAATCGGGAGAATGGCCTTTGTATTCAGGTCCACACTGAGCGAGTAAATGTTTTGGGACTCCATGCTGTGTCGGGGGATTGTTCCCTCAGGCAGCAGGGGTGACGACGGAGGAGGAGGCAGAAGATAAGAGAGATGGAGAGCTAAAGAGCAGGCACCGCCCGCCACCACGCAGAGACGCAAACACAACCTGAGCTCTGTGGTAGAAGCCGTGCTTAACGTAGCTTTTAGAGCTAGCTGTGCGACGCTAGCACAAACCGCTTTGCTGCTTGCCCCTTCATTTGCTGCCAAATGACATGGCTTACTCTGCTACAGGGTCGCCCTCATGCCCGTGGCTGCTAGACGAATGAACAACGTGTACTTCTCGTGGTCCCTATCTCCTCAGGGTGCTTCTCGTGGTCCCAATTCGTGGTCCCTATCTCCTCAGGGTGCTTCTCGTGGTCCCTATCTCCTCAGGGTGCTTCTCATGGTCCCTATCTCCTCAGGGTGCTTCTCATGGTCCCTATCTCCTTGGGGTGCTTCTCGTGCTCCCTATCTCCTCAGGGTGCTTCTCGTGGTCCCTATCTCCTCAGGGTGCTTCTCATGGTCCCTATCTCCTCAAGGGTGCTTCTCGTGGTCCCTATCTCCTCAAGTGTGCTTCTCGTGGTCCCCATCTCCTCAGGGTGCTTCTCATGGTCCCTATCTCCTCAGGGTATTTCTCATGGTCCCTATCTCCTGAGGGTGCTTCTCATGGTCCCTATCTCCTCAGGGTGCTTCTCATGGTCCCTATCTCCTCAGGGTGCTTCTCATGGTCCCCATCTCCTCAGGGTGCTTCTCGTGGTCCCTATCTCCTTAGGGTGCTTCTCGTGGTCCCTATCTCCTCAGGGTGCTTCTCGTGGTCCCTATCTCCTCAGGGTGCTTCTCGTGGTCCCTATCTCCTCAGGGTGCTTCTCGTGGTCCCCTATCTCCTCAGGGTGCTTCTCATGGTCCCCTATCTCCTCAGGGTGCTTCTCGTGGTCCCTATCTCCTCAGGGTGCTTCTCGTGGTCCCTATCTCCTCAGGGTGCTTCTTGTGGTCCCCTATCTCTTCAGGGTGCTTCTCGTGGTCCCTATCTCCTCGGGGTGCTTCTCGTGGTCCCTATCTCCTCGGGGTGCTTCTCGTGGTCCCTATCTCCTCAGGGTGCTTCTCATGGTCCCTATCTCCTCAGGGTGCTTCTCGTGGTCCCCTATCTCCTCAGGGTGCTTCTCGTGGTCCCTATCTCCTCATGGTGCTTCTCGTGGTCCCCTATCTCCTCAGGGTGCTTCTCGTGGTCCCTATCTCCTCAGGGTGCTTCTCGTGGTCCCCTATCTCCTCAGGGTGCTTCTCGTGGTCCCTATCTCCTCAGGGTGCCTCTCGTGGTCCCTATCTCCTCAGGGTGTTTCTCGTGGTCCCTATCTCCTCAGGGTGCTTCTCGTGGTCCCTATCTCCTCAGGGTGCTTCTCGTGGTCCCTATCTCCTCAGGGTGCCTCTCGTGGTCCCTATCTCCTCAAGGGTGCTTCTCGTGGTCCCTATCTCCTCAGGGTGCTTCTCGTGGTCCCTATCTCCTCAGGGTGCTTCTCGTGGTCCCTATCTCCTCAGGGTGCTTCTCGTGGTCCCTATCTCCTCAGGGTGCTTCTCGTGGTCCCTATCTCCTCAGGGTGCCTCTCCACAGGCCCAGTGTATTAACGGCGAAGCACATGAAACGAGCTGGAAGATGATACTCGCACTAGGCGGGCTTGTTAGAGGCGTGTCATATTCTACCATGGGAACACAGTGTGAGCAAGAATAAACACGTGAAACACACACACACACACACACACACACACACACACACACACACACACACACACACACACGCACACACACACACACACACACACACACACACACACACACACACACACACCCCAAAAACAACACTTGCTGCAGTGTGACCTCTCATAGCGTTGTATGTATTTTTTGCTATTGTGTTAGAACAGAGGGTGGCTCCAGCAGGGGGAACGAGGGATACCAGGGGTCATTCATTCATCTCACATATCTGTCTCTCTCTCTCTCTCTCACACACACACACACACACACACACACACACACACACACACACACACACACACACACACACACACACACACCTCCCCCCACAGGCCTTTCATCTTTGCTCTCACAGGCGTCTCTTGTTCTGTCAGTCTCGCTGAAGAGAAAGAGGGGAGTCTAGAGGAAGGATGTAAGGGAGGGAGGGAGGGAAAGATGGAGCGAGAGGTGGGGAGGAGGGGGGGAGGAGAGGAGGACAAGTGCTTCTAGATTCCTGCACCCTGCTAAACCACCTACCACTCTATCCCCACCCAGCCCCACCTAACCCACCCACCCGCCTACGTTTAGGGAGAGAGTAACAGGTTGCTGAAGACCTCCTTTTGTGCGCGCTGCTGCAGCCTCTATTTCCTCTTTCACCGCTCTCTCCATCTCTGTAATTGTCTCTCTCTCTCTCCTTCCCGTCTCATCTTCTCTCTGTGCCTCACCCCTGCTGCCCCTTGCTCTCTCTCTCTCTCTCTCTCTCTCTCTCTCTCTCTCCCTCCCACTCGTCCTCTGTCCATCCCTCGCTCTCTCTCCCCGGGGCTTGTGCCACAGCGGGTCGGTTCCAGTCTGTCTGTTTGCTGATGACTCCACTCTGGAGCAGATGTGATGTTCAGCAGCTGTTGCTCTGCTCTGCAGCAGTCCCTCCTCCATCCACATGTCTCTCTCTCTCTCTCTCTCTCTCTCTCTGTCTCTCTCTCTCTGTCTCTCTCTCTCTGTCTCTCTCTGTCTCTCTCTCTCTGTCTCTCTCTCTCTCTCTGTCTCTCTCTGTCTCTCTCTCTCTCTCTCTGTCTCTCTCTCTCTCTCTCTCTCTCTCTCTGTCTCTCTCTCTCTCTCTGTCTCTCTCTCTCTCTCTGTCTCTCTCTGTCTCTCTCTCTCTCTCTCTCTCTCTGTCTCTCTCTCTCTCTCTGTCTCTCTCTCTCTCTCTCTCTCTCTCTCTGTCTCTCTCTCTCTGTCTCTCTCTGTCTCTCTCTGTCTCTCTCTCTCTCTCTGTCTCTCTCTCTCTCTCTGTCTCTCTCTGTCTCTCTCTCTCTCTCTCTCTCTGTCTCTCTCTCTCTCTCTCTCTCTCTCTCTCTGTCTCTCTCTCTCTCTCTGTCTCTCTCTCTCTCTGTCTCTCTCTCTCTCTCCCTCTCTCTCCTCTCTCTCTCTCTCTCTCTCATCTTCTTATTTACCTCCATGTGTTTTGCACCCTGCACTGTGTTCACCTCCCAAAATTCAATGTTCATTTTACTTTTCACTTTTCGTCCCCCCCACCACCCTCCCTCCTCTTAGGTGGGTGGGGGCGATATGGCAAAAATATCATATCACGATTTGTCACGTTGCTTTTAAGACGATTTTGTATGAATTTTGTATTTAATATTGGTGCTCTCAAAAAATATTTACACAATGGGATTTTTGATAAATAATCACCAGTAAATGTGGCTATAATGACTAGTGGGTAAAGGCAAATAATAGAACAGCTAGAACAGACGGTTAAGTTCAGACAGTAACTGGGTTTCCATCCAAATGTATCGCATAATTCAAAGCGAATTTTGTGAAAATCCGCAAAATAAAATGCGAATTTATGCATGCTTCCATTCAGTTTTGTTTAGCGAGTTTGGGAGTCGGCAGGTTGAGCAGTCGGTGGCGCTTCTCGTCAGGAGGAGGCGTAACGTGCCTGTGTGCCTGTAAGAGATCTCTATCAGCGGAGACCTGCTTTGATTGAGTCATCACCCGGTGATGGTGATGATCACCGTCCTCATCATCGTAAAGTCGCCTTCAAAGCATGATGTTAGATTATAACGAACTAGTTGTGTGGCTTAGCCTTCCCAAATGTTGAGGGTCGTTTTTTAGAATTTAATACATAGAATTGCGAACGTTACATTCAATTTCATTCAGACTGCCTGGCGCTAATCGCCACCATTTCCCCCTGGAGTAGCATAAAGCGGAAGTGAAGTCACATCTGGTACGTCATCGTTAATTAGCAAAATCTGTTTCCATTGCAAAAGTTTGCATCTTCCTACTGTCGATACGCTGATAAATCCACCCCCTCCAAGCGTAAAAACATTTATGCGATATTTCGACCTTTATTCGAATTTCTGGTGTTTCCATTCAAGTTTATATTCGCATTTTTGGGTAAATGCGAATATCCAGAGGTGGATGGAAACCCAGTTAATGACATACTGCGATACTTGCATATTACGATATCCAAAATCTAAGACAATATATAGTCCCATTATATCACCGTGATATGGGACTATATCGTGATATTATCGCGATATCGATATATTGCTATATTGCCCCAGCCCTACCTCTTGACATGTGTTGTCTCTAGCCTTTACAAGGGATATTAGGATTTTGCCATGACCCCTGGGTGTAGTAGTGTGTGTATGGATTCTCTGCATGTTTGTCTAGCAACACACAGAGAATGCACAGTATGCACCTTGTACTGGAATTGCTCATGTAAAAGAGACTAGGAACGTGTCCCATGGTAGTCACATGAAATTAATTCTGCCTTAGATGGCAGGTAAGCAAGAGGGTACAAGAGTTTACTATGGTCCGTCCACAAATCTGATCAAATAGGGTGTGTGTGTGTTTGTTTGTGGGGACATTCACACCGAAAGCTGTCTCCGTTTTGTTTTTGTTTTTGTAATCTTTTGAAGTCACGTTGTACAACAGCAGGATGGTGTACACACAGCATTAATTATAGCCTCCTTCACCGCCTCGGCTGCCATCTTCTTTGAAAAGTTGAAACAAATCTCGGAACGCCTCCTCTCGAGACCTCGACTCTGATTGGCTAAACGGACAGTGACTATCCGACCATCCGATACGTCCATCCAGAAAAAGCTCATCCCTCTTCAACTTTCTGTCCATCAAAACCTATGCAAATTTTCTGGATACGTACGCTTCTGAGTGCTCCACGGACAGTCGGACAGCTGTCATTGAAAATGAATGGAAGTGAACAGAGAAATGAACGCACACGGACAGACACCACGGATCAGTGTGGCCAAGGCCTTAGAATCTTGATTGTATCAATTTGTCCGTCCCTTCCCTCTCTCTCTCTCTCTCTCTCTCTCTCTCTCTCTCTCTCTCTCTCTCTCTCTCTGGTGGAGTGAGCATCCTGTGACAGGTGCCCTCTCTTCTGAGATGAGAGCAGGCCAGCCAGGGCGAGAGAGGGGGGAGATTGAGAGCGGGGGGGCGGGCGCGTCACTTTGAGAAGCCTGCTCTGGACAGGCATGTGCTTGTGTGTCTGTGTGAGCGCGCGGCGTGCAGCACGGCACGCACCACATGTGCACGCCGCGTGCCACATCTGTAATTGGATGCTGCAGCCTCACGGATCGGTCCTCTGATCTTGTGGAAATCTGGGATCAGCTTTGGCAGAGCCGCTGCTAATCAGCGTCCCCCCGGTGCCCGGCGCCCGGGAACGTCGACACGACGCGTGCGCCTGGAAGAATATCACCACGCTCGCCGTTTAATCGCTCTTGAAATCTCCTTAATGGGAAATGGAACATGGAGGCTAATTTGAGGATGGCGAGATAAAAATGGCGGGTTGTGACAGTGTGAGAGACTGCGTGGGTGTTTTGTGTGCGGTTGCGACGGTGTGAGATAGGGATGCACGATATGGATTTTTAGAGCCGATACAATAACCGATAAATATATGCTTCTCCTGGCCGATAACCGATACGATAAACCGATAATTATTTCACATTTTTGTGTTAAAACAATAAGTTCTTAACCTGTATTTTATGCACACCTGGGGTAAAAAAAGAAGGGCAGATATAGTGAACAAAGATGGATGATTCAATATTCCATGGCTCTGACCTAATCAAATATAACTGACATCACTATTGTGAACACAAAACAAACAACATTTCTGATATAATATGATTGTTTTAGTAAAGTGTATCACTCAATAGTCAATACAAAAAATAAAGGCTTTTATAGAACTGAAAGCCTAGCTGCTTAGTCTGCAGATAAAACACAGAAGGCATAGTAATTTAGACTCTTATTGGCATGACGTTACTGGCAACGTAATATGAGCTGTCTGAATTTTGCATTGGGGCCAGTTCTATAGTGAGGCATAGAAAGCCTCACTATACGCCATCATATCTGTGTCGTTTCACTTTTGACTTGAAAATGCTCCCTCTAGATGAAAGAAAAGACACTATGTGATGTTGACTGGTGTGTTTTTATGTAAATGTGCGCATTCGTTTTCCTTATTTTTGGTAGATCAGGACTGCTAGCTACGTTAGATGCCCTTCGGCCGGGCATCTGCACCCCTTCCTATCCAGGATGCATCCCTAGTCATCTTGTTCTGGAACCGGCCCTGGGTCGTGACAGTGTGAGAGACTGCGTGGGTGTTTGTGCGCCGGTTGCTGTGCACACGACTGAAAGGACGATAAGGTTGCTCCTGCGCTCTCCGATGATAAGATTAACAGAAAGGCCTGTTGGCTCTAATTGCACTTTACCCTCTCTGGTTCCTCTCTGGTTCCTCTCTGGTTCCTCTCTGGTTCCTCTCTCTCTCTGGCCGGTGAGGGTTCCATCCTGGCTGGAGACGGTACTGCGTCATGAGGGAGGAAATCATCACTCATTCCTGGTTCCCCTTTGATGACTGTGCTAATTAGCCAGCGTCTGTGCTTAGCTGGCTAGCGTTTGATCTGCCTCATGCTCCTCTCCATCTCTGCAGAGAGGCTGTGAGGGGACACACACACGCACACACACACACACGTGCACACACACGTGCACACACACACACACACACACACACACACACACACAAGGGGTGGGAATCACCAGATGCCCACGATACGATACTAAAACGATACTTGAGTCACGATACGATAGTATTGCGATATTGCGATATCGCCGATATTGCGATATATTGAATATTGCGATATTTCGATATATTGTCTAACTCTTTTTCCTACCTTTTACCTTGCCCTCACCGGAAGTAAAACATGCAGTGTTTTTTTTGTTTTGTTTTGTTTTTGCCCCACATGTAGGCTACATTATTAAGCTTCTCTGGACTCAATACGCCACTGCAGGAGCGGACTGCAACATCGGGCGCTTCGGGCAGATGTCCGGTGGCCTGGCATGGCATGGCCTGCACAAAAAAAAATCAATACCAAATATCGATACAATATCGTCAGACAAAATATCACGATACTATCGTGTATCGATTCCCCCCCCCCACCCCTAACACACACACACGCACGCACGCACACACACGCTCACACACACATACAGAGAAGCAGATTTTTCTCTGCCTTTGGGTGGCCTTAGATACACAGTATCACACACACACACACACACACACACACACACACACACACAACACACGTGCGCGTCAGTAGAAAGAGTACAGGAGTTAATATTTTACTCTCGCATACCAGGAGTCATGTTTACTTTCACTTCCAGAGTTTCAGCCTGTCAATGAAATCCCCGCAGAAAAGAGCAGACATTTACACTATGCTTACTAAGGCAACACTAAGGCCAAGGCGTGGGTGGCTAACCGACAAGTGGATTTACTTAACTTAACCCCGCGAGTAGTGATTACAGCGGAAGATGGGAGAATTATGGATGTAATTAAATTTGTACAAATCCCCCCCTTTTGCATTAGATCTCAATAGCCGAGCACAAGCGGGGGGGCGCGGGCGGGGGGGCTGCACCGCGGAGGGGGGGCTGCGCTGGAAATGACACAAATAGCAACAATGCTGTGGTGCGTGACAGAGCACTTTTCTAATGACAGTGTGATATTGAAGGGCCTGCACACACACACACACACACACACACACACACACACACACACACACACACACACACACACACACAGAGGCCTGCCTGGTCTTGGAAGCTAGCCAGTGGAGCATGGCCGCCCGGGTCCATCTCTGTCTATTCATACCCCTCACTCACTCCCCCCACGCCTCTATCTGCCACTCTATCTTAAAGGCCTGGGCAGTAAACACAGCCGGCTCCTACCAATAATAATGACAGGCTGACGTGTGTGTGTGTGTGTGTGTGTGTGTGTGTGTGTGTGTCACCCAAAGGCAGAGGAAAAATCTGCTTCTCTGTATTTGTGTGTTTTATTGTGCTCCTCTTTATCTGTAAAAAGCGGCTTCTTCATCATCATTGGGAGTCCGATCTGAGTTAGGATCACTGGCATTTATAGGCTAGTAGGCCCACAGATAGGGTTGGGTATCATTTGGATTTTATTGATTCTCAATAGACCTTATTCGATTGACGTCACTCACGTACTGGCACGCCCACCGCCGCCATATTGTCGACATAGCGATGCAGCTCTCAAGTGACAGCCTATGTGGAGCAGCGTTTATAGGAAGTTAGCCGCCGTTAGCGTTACCTGTATCGTTCCAATTGTGTTCGGATGGTGACCTACGTTAGGCATGGCTGTAGTAATGACAGCAAAAGTCCCCGTGGTTTGTTTCTATCTCTACCGTCCTCAGACGTGAAGGGAGCGAGACGGAGGATACGTCAGCAGCACAGGACATGTGTGGATAGTTAGGAGAGACAGGTGAAACTTTCTGACAGCTCCTCACAGCAAAGTCTGTTCACCTCGTTTTTTTGTTTATTATTACAGGCATTAACGGCAGCATACAAACAACAACTGTGGGTTTTTTATTGGTGTCATCACCATCGCTATTTTGTAATGGAACAGAAACGACAATCAGGCTGTTACTAGTTGTCAGCTGCAGCGCTGTGTGCGCGCAGGACGGTATGTCAACAATATGGTGCCGTCCAGGGTTAGTGAATAAGGTCTATTCTGATTCTCTGAGGGGCTAGCCTGGTAAACCCCCAGCCCCAATGAATCCTTCATTATGAATAGTGATGACAACTGCGATTCATATGGGGCTATGGGGCTACCCAGGCTATTGAGGGGCGGAGTCACAAACTTATTTTCTTAAAGCTGGACTAAACCCCAAAACACTTTTTTTTCAGCTTTTAACCAATATGTACAGTATATGGCTTTTGGGCTGGTATGTGAAGGATTCTGGTCAACATCTCCGCATAAAATGCATTTTAAAAGATCGATACCGGGATTTATGTATCGATACTTGTTCCTTCACATGAATATCGATTCGATATCGATATATCGATTTTTTTTTTTAACCCAGCCCTAGTTCCCAAGGCAAGTTAGGGAATAATCAAAGTCCATCTTCCTATTCAATCGAGAGCGCAGGCGTGGAGGGAGGGGCTGTAGATGGAGGGAGGGGCTGTAGATGGAGGTAGGGGCTGTAGATGGAGGTAGGGGCTGTAGATGGAGGTAGGGGCTGTAGATGGAGGGAGGGGCTGTAGATGGAGGGAGGGGCTATAGATGGAGGGAGGGGCTATAGATGGAGGGAGGGAGGGGCTATAGATGGCTTACATCCTCAACCACCCCCATCGCTTTACACACCTTTCAGTCCCTGTTCCCTCTCTATCGGTACGTGCACATCTACAATGGCAAATTCGCTTTTCCGCTGTGTCGCAGCGTTTTGTGGGCGTGCAAACCAGCTTCCAGCTTGGAGCTGTAGCCTGTAGAAACGTTGTACACAGGAGGGTGCGGGGAGGAAATGTGTAAGAAGAGCTGTCATTGGGTAGCTTCAACGAAAGGTCCCGCCCTAGTCCCGCCCCGCGAGCGTGAAGCCGCTCGGAGACAAGCCGCCTCTAGTCTGCGACAGTGAAACGCTGAAACGCTGGGGGCGGTTCCAGCGCGATGTTGAAATGGA
Source organism: Poromitra crassiceps (assembly GCF_964638095.1). NCBI lineage: Eukaryota > Metazoa > Chordata > Actinopteri > Beryciformes > Melamphaidae > Poromitra > Poromitra crassiceps. The sequence continues at coordinate 156,342 of NW_028152006.1, forward strand.
CCAATCAGAATCGAGAATACAGCAAGACAGCCTATCAAGATGCAGCGTCAAAGCGGCTTTTTCAGCAGGCAAGCCGCCGTGCCATTGTAGATGTGCACGTACCGTATCTCTGTCTTTCTTTAATCCCCTCCCTCCTCTGTATCACCTTTCCCCTCCTCCTCCTGTGTGGGAGAGCTGATAGGAGGTGTGTGTGTGTGTGTGTGTGTGTGTGTGTGTGTGTGTGTGTGTGTGTGTGTGCGTGTGTGTGGAAGTGCAGGGTTTCATCTGGCCCGCCTCCCATTGAGACTTGAGACAATGGGCCGTTCAGCAGCTCCACCCTCGCAGCTCTCACTGCAGAAACCTGCAGAATGGAAGCTCAAACGCACACAGTGCATCTGTTACCAGACACAAAGCATCTCTATTGCTTCAGTTATTTATGATCTCTCCACCTCCTCCTCTCCTCTCTTCTCTCTTACCTGACAGGTGCACCTTGTTTACTTCTTGGAGCTGTCTTTCCCACCCCACACTGTCTCTTTGATCTGTCACCTAAACGGCCTCTCGTTCCAAATTAAGTGCTTCTTCCACAAATGCCACCTGATCTTCATAGTTCAATATTTCAGAAATACATATTTTGATCCCCTATCCTGCTGTCCATATGCTCAATAAATCAATTATCACCTATCCACACGCCTAAATGAATCATATATCATATTCTTACTATTGTCTGTAGTGTTGTATTAATTCCAGTCACAATTCTTTGTTGACTCTTATGCTAGCACTCATTTTGCAAGAGTACATACAGACACACTAAAAAATTTATTTTTTATTGTGGGTGTGTCTCATTTTGGAACAGAACTCGTGTGTTTCCTGCCTCTCCCTGTTGTTTATGTCTCCTTCTCCACGTCCCTCCACAGACTTGTCCTCACTAAGTCCTTCCAGCTGGGTTTGCTGGCTGACGCCATGGAGACAATGACTATGTTTACATGCACACAATATTCCACTATTATTCGGAAAATGACAATATTCTGAATTTGATAAGGGTCATGTAAACGGCATATTCCAGTTGCATTTTCCCAATTTGCCCTTTTTCCAAATTTTCCGATTAAGACATCTTGGTTATTCCAGTATTATTCGGGTTTTCTGAGGATTCTTTGATCATGTGTACAGCGCATTCGGAATATGCGTCTCAATCAGGGTTTTTACCGCAGTTTGCGACGCATGTTGCCTGTTTGTGGTCAACTGATGTGTGCTAGAAAGCACTAGAACAGGCGATATAATCATAATAATCCATCGCCTCTGGCATGCAAAAAGAAAAGCCGACATTTCTGATCGGGAGGAGATGAGAAACATCGATTTAAAGAGAGAGAGAGAGAGTAGCCTATAGTGCCCAGTGCCCACGGAAGTCCACAATGCTTGCGAGCCTGCGAGGTAATAACGTAGGCTACTGGCCTACTTTTGATGAAAGACTTGGATGCGCAACACCAAACTTTTCAGCAGCAAGCTCCTGAAATGGACCAAGTGATGCTCGTAAGAATAGTGCTGCTCTGTTTATTCTCAACAGAAAAACTCTATGGCTCCGCCTACCTGCATCTCTCTCTCTCCCTCTCGTGTCGGGGAGGGCGAGCTACGGCTGCATGTAAACGGGCATATTAGTGGATTATTCATTTAGTCGGAATATTGTCATTTTCCGAATATGGGCAAAAAGCGGAATATTGTGTGCATGTAAACATAGTCACTCATCAGTTTATCATAATATTGGTGGTGCCCTCCTCCTCTGCGTTGTTCTTCTTGTGCGCCTGACCCTTCTGTCTTCCATATGGCTTAGCATCGATTTGCTAGCATGGCGTGTGTGATCCCCCCTGACAGATTGACTGGCACTAATAGCCTTCTCAGTCATATCCCAGTCCCGCATTTTTAATCTTTTAATGTGGAATATAAATTGGATTGCTCGCTCGCCCGCCCCGTCCATCGCTGTTGTTGACCAATGGGCTCGAGGTTTGAGTGGCAGCCCAGCTGACGCGATGGGAAGAGCAGCTGTGGGGGGAATGAAGCCCCCAAGGTGAAGTAAAGGTGAATGCTTAGTTGTGACGAGGGGCCTGGCAACCCACAGCTGTGTTTGGATGGTGGTGTGGGGTTGTCATGGATTTCCTCTCACTTAAACAGGCAACTGGGGTTGATTTGGGGGGGAGAGGATCACACCACGCCTGAAATATCCTCTTCTGACACCTCTGGAAACATCTCACATCCTCTTCTGACACCTCGCTAGACTCTCACAATCCAAGTGTTGTTAGGCAGGGCGGAAATAGGATCCATAATCACATTATGTTAAAGCTGTGTTCACACCGAGATATTTATTTTTCTCTCTGTCGCTTGATTCAACCCTTTGGAATCGCTCTGTCGCTCTGTTTAAATCGCTCATCAACAGGCACACGAATTGAGGGACATCTGGGGGATATAACGTTACGCAATGTCATGATGTTTGTCCACTACGAACCACCGTAGTTGTTTACAAGCTAAGCCTATCAGCGTGCTCCTAACGCGAGCTCTATACCGGTAGTACAGACTTCACTTCATGTCAGCTGTCAGCCTGTCAATGCGGTTTGTTGCCACACAATAAACCAGCGGTTTGTTCCAAGCCAGTGTGATCCTTGACTCGCTCTCTCAACACGGCAGCCAATCAGCGTTGAACAGCGAGCGACTGATGCCAGCGTAATTTCGCTCGAGTTGGGATATTTCATCTCGGGCGACGAGCGTATTTTCTCCCTATCGCTCTGTCTCTGCCACTCGGACGCCCAGCGATTTAATTTTCTCCCGGGCGAATATACGCTCAATCGCTCGTTTGCATTGACTTTGTATGTAAACTCGATGCCAGCGAAAAACTTTAATAGGTCGGTGTGAACGCAGCTTAACTGAAATGCAATGAATAACACAAATGATATTATTTACAGTACGTGCCGTACGTTCACACTCTGCAGCCGTCAGCATCGCATTATTGAACAATGTTATCGCACTTTTGCAGATTGTCCTCATATTGTGCTGTGCAGGCCTAATGCACACAGACTCCAGAGAAACAGAGACACACACACACACGTACACACACACACACACACACACACACACACACACACACACACACACACACACAGCCGTGGAAGTTGGCAGAAGTACCTGGCACCTGTCTCCAGGTGTGCACCTGTGACCATGCATGTCCATCTCCAAAGTGAATCACTGCTATACCCTTAGATACACACACACACACACACACACACACACACACACACACACACACACACACACACACACACACACACACACACACACACACACACATACACACACTAACTACACACGGTGTCATCCAAGGTGCCATGTCTGAAGAGATATTCTTTTTTTTTTTGTGCTTTCCGCTAGACCTGATAAGGAGGTGCAAGAGCAGACATGAATAGCGGAGGATAGATAATGCTGTTTCCTCCTAGACACTGACTGACCCCAGATCTGTCTGGAGAGTGTTAGCGGGGGATAGATAAAGCTGTTTCCTCCTAGACACTGACTGACCCCAGATCTGTCTGCAGAGTGTTAGCGGGGGATAGATAAAGCTGTTTCCTCCTAGACACTGACTGACCCCAGATCTGTCTGGAGAGTGTTAGCGGGGGATAGATAAAGCTGTTTCCTCCTAGACACCGACTGACCCCAGATCTGTCTGCAGAGTGTTTTGCCCACAATGCCTCAGATTAACATTACAGTTCTTTTGCACACCAGCACCTAGTTCTGACAGTCTGCATCATGGTTCACCTGCTGGTAGCTCAAAGCCAGGATCTTATCATGCAGGGGCCAGAAGAACCTGCCAGAGTAGAATTGAACATGACAGGGGATGACGCATGGGAGGTCGGGGGATGAGGAAGTCTAGCAGAATGATTTAAAACAAAATTAGTAATGGGGAGTCCAGAATAAGCTAGAGGGGCTAAAAAGGATTTATTTGAAAATTGAAAAGACGGAGCTATCTGGTTGGGTGAGCGATGGTGAGAGAAGGCGAGCGTTGGTGGAGGTAGAATGATGTGCAGGCCAGGCCCCAAAGCAGACAGAGCCAAGCCGCCCGCAGAGCCACAGGGGAGCTGGCTGTCTGTCAGCCATCCAGACACTAAGTTATTCAGTCACTTATTCAGTGAGGCTGGAGCAGCAGCAGCTCAGACAGTTGTTATTTATCTGGCTCTGGAGAGCAGAGCAGTGTCCCCCTCTGTCCACAGAGCAGTGTCCCCCTCTGTCCACAGAGCAGTGTCCCCCTCTGTCCACAGAGCAGTGTCCCCCTCTGTCCACAGAGCAGTATCCCCTCTGTACACAGAGCAGTGTCCCCTCTGTCCACAGAGCAGTATCCCCTCTGTACACAGAGCAGTGTCCCCTCTGTCCACAGAGCAGTATCCCCTCTGTACACAGAGCAGTGTCCCCTCTGTCCACAGAGCAGTGTCCCCCTCTGTCCACAGAGCAGTATCCCCTCTGTACACAGAGCAGTGTCCCCTCTGTACACAGAGCAGTGTCCCTCTCTGTCCACAGAGCAGTGTCCCCCTCTGTCCACAGAGCAGTGTCCCCTCTGTACACAGAGCAGTGTCCCCTCTGTACACAGAGCAGTGTCCCCCTCTGTCCACAGAGCAGTGTCCCCCTCTGTCCACAGAGCAGTGTCCCCTCTGTACACAGAGCAGTGTCCCCTCTGTACACAGAGCAGTGTCCCTCTCTGTCCACAGAGCAGTGTCCCCCTCTGTCCACAGAGCAGTGTCCCCTCTGTACACAGAGCAGTGTCCCCTCTGTACACAGAGCAGTGTCCCCCTCTGTCCACAGAGCAGTGTCCCCCTCTGTCCACAGAGCAGTGTCCCCTCTGTACACAGAGCAGTGTCCCCTCTGTACACAGAGCAGTGTCCCCCTCTGTACACAGAGCAGTGTCCCCCTCTGTACACAGAGCAGTGTCCCCCTCTGTCCACAGAGCAGTGTCCCCCTCTGTCCACAGAGCAGTGTCCCCTCTGTCCACAGAGCAGTGTCCCTTCTGTCCACAGAAAAGTGTCCCCTCTGTCCACAGTCAACTGCCTGTTGCAGCACGGCTTTACTGGCCCTAAATGGGCCCACTGCCGGGTGAGCGGTACCGGGGTGAGCGGTACCGGGGTGAGCAGTACCGGGGTGAGCGGTACCGGGGTGAGCGGTACCGGGGTGAGCGGTACCGGGGTGAGCGGTACCGGGGTGAGCGGTGGCGGGGTGAGCGGTAGCGGGGTGAGCGGTAGCGGGGTGAGCGGTAGCGGGGTGAGCGGTACCGGGGTGAGCGGTACCGGGGTGAGCGGTAGCGGGGTGAGCGGTAGCGGGGTGAGCGGTACCGGGGTGAGCGGTAGCGGGGTGAGCGGTAGCGGGGTGAGCGGTAGCGGGGTGAGCGGTAGCGGGGTGAGCTGTACCGGGGTGAGCGGTACCGGGGTGAGCGGTAGCGGGGTGAGCGGTAGCGGGGTGAGCGGTAGCGGGGTGAGCGGTAGCGGGGTGAGCGGTACCGTGAAACGCTGCTTTTGCACTATGGCAGTGATACTCAACTGGCGGCCCGTGGGCTACATGTGGCCTGCGGGCGCCCCCTGTGTGGCCCGCGATGGAATTGCAATTTACATTTTTTTTTTTTACAGTGCACCCGAACGCAACATGCAAGATACCTGCTGAATAAGTGTCCAAATGTTCATGTCAATCTGGCCAATACTCCACTTCTGTTATAGCATTTCACTCTGGAATATGGAATGTCTTTCAATAATCTATGATTTAGCTGCTAAATTGTCAAATACCGCCGTCTGCTCGCTACCCAGGCACTTATGTATGTACTTAACCTAAGTAACTATCCAGTGTGCACAACATTGTCAGACTAAACTCCGTCTGACACCTACAATCCGCTACAGAAAAATGTATATTGATTGTTTATTAACTGGCCCCTGGCCTTCTATCATTTCATGAAAGTGGCCCCGGGCAAAGCAAGTTGAGTATCCCTGCTCTATGGCCTTGCTTCTTTTCTTTGTGTGTTTTCCAGCTTTATACACTTCTGATGAACTGTTGCTGTATTTCTTTATGTCCCCGAGAGACGGCTTCCTCTCTCTCCATCTCTCTCTCCCTATGAGCCTGTCTCTCTCTCCATCTCTCTCTCCCTCTGTCTGTCTCTCCCTCTGTCTGTCTCTCTCTCCATCTCTCTCTCCCTATGAGCCTGTCTCTCTCTCCATCTCTCTCTCCCTCTGTCTGTCTCTCTCTCCATCTCTCTCTCCCTATGAGCCTGTCTCTCTCTCTATCTGTCTCTCCCTCTGTCTGTCTCTCCCTCTGTCTGTCTCTCTCTCCATCTCTCTCCCCCTATGAGCCTGTCTCTCTCTCTATCTGTCTCTCCCTCTGTCTGTCTCTCCCTCTGTCTGTCTCTCTCTCCATCTCTCTCTCCCTATGAGCCTGTCTCTCTCTCCATCTCTCTCCCCCTATGAGCCTGTCTCTCTCTCCATCTCTCTCTCCCTATGAGCCTGTCTCTCTCTCCATCTCTCTCTCCCTATGAGCCTGTCTCTCTCTCCATCTCTCTCTCCCTTTGAGCCTGTCTCTCTCTCCATCTCTCTCTCCCTATGAGCCTGTCTCTCTCTCCATCTCTCTCTCCCTATGAGCCTGTCTCTCTCTCCATCTCTCTCTCCATCTCTCTCTCCCTATCAGCCTGTCTCTCTCTCCATCTCTCTCTCCATCTCTCTCTCCCTATGAGCCTGTCTCTCTCTCCATCTCTCTCTCCCTATGAGCCTGTCTCTCTCTCCATCTCTCTCTCCCTATGAGCCTGTCTCTCTCTCCATCTCTCTCTCCCTATGAGCCTGTCTCTCTCTCCATCTCTCTCTCCCTATGAGCCTGTCTCTCTCTCCATCTCTCTCTCCCTTTGAGCCTGTCTCTCTCTCCATCTCTCTCTCCCTATGAGCCTGTCTCTCTCTCCATCTCTCTCTCCCTATGAGCCTGTCTCTCTCTCCATCTCTCTCTCCCTATGAGCCTGTCTCTCTCTCCATCTCTCTCTCCCTATGAGCCTGTCTCTCTCTCCATCTCTCTCTCCCTATGAGCCTGTCTCTCTCTCCATCTCTCTCTCCATCTCTCTCTCCCTATGAGCCTGTCTCTCTCTCCATCTCTCTCTCCCTATGAGCCTGTCTCTCTCTCCATCTCTCTCTCCCTATGAGCCTGTCTCTCCCTCTATCTGTCTCTCCCTCTGTCTGTCTCTCCCTCTGTCTGTCTCTCCCTATGAGCCTGTCTCTCCCTCTATCTGTCTCTCCCTATGAGCCTGTCTCTCCCTCTATCTGTCTCTCCCTCTGTCTGTCTCTCCCTCTATCTGTCTCTCTCCCCCTCTATCTGACTCTCCCTCTGTCTGTCTCTCCCTCTATCTGTCTCTCCCTCTGTCTGTCTCTCCCTCTATCTGTCTCTCTCCCCCTCTATCTGACTCTCCCTCTGTCTGTCTCTCCCTCTATCTGTCTCTCTCCCCCTCTATCTGACTCTCCCTCTGTCTGTCTCTCCCTCTATCTGTCTCTCCCTCTGTCTGTCTCTCCCTCTATCTGTCTCTCTCCCCCTCTATCTGTCTCTCCCTCTATCTGTCTCTCCCTCTATGGCCCTGCCTCTCTCTGTCTCTCAATTCAATTTAAATTGGCTTTATGTAGGGCTGGGTGATCATTCAATATGATCGTTTATCGTCTTTCAGTGGAATCATATCGTGAGGATACGGAGATACTTCAATATCATGATACACATGTCTGCTGTCTAAATCGATGATGACAAGCACATTTGACTTAAATACTTAATGAAGTATGGTTTGTGGTAGCAATATTATTTGAATATTTATGTTTTATAGCATTATTACCATTCGGTTCAATGAGATGAACATTAATTTGATTATTTAACATGATTTCGCATACATGAACCACACATATATGTATGTATGTATGTCTGTATGTATGAACGAATGAATGATTCTGTATGTATGTCTCTCTCTCTCTGTTTGACGTGTCTCTCTCTATGGGCCTCTCTCTCGCTCTCTGGCCCTCTCTCTCTCTCTCTCTGTCTCTCTCTCTCTCTCTATGGCCCTCTCTCTCTCTCTCTCTCTCTCTCTCTCTGTGTCTCTCTGTCTCTCTGTCCTGGCCTACAGTGTAGATGTTGGTGTTTATCAATAATGAAGACATGAGGAGGAGGAGAGAAATGTTCTCCTTCTCACCACGGGATGAATTATTCACCACGTGCGCGTGTGTGTGTGTGTGTGTGTGTGTGTGTGTGTGTGTGTGTGAGACTAACTGTCCAAATGTGGTTATGCTTCTCTGACTAACTGTCCAAATGTGGTTATGCTTCTCTGAGGCTTTTACCACACACATGTGAATGGTTTGTCTTCTTCTTCTGTGGTGTTTTATGGCAGTTGGCATCCTTTTAGGATGCGTTACCGCCTCCTTCTGGATTCATCCATCCACTGTTTCCCTACATCTTCTCCCTGTTGACCCTCTTCTTCTCCCTACTTATCCGGCCACTCATCAAATGTTTTGTCTCGACGTTGACATTTTGTCTCGTCGTATCTTGATGAGTGCACGGGTCACTTGTATCTGCATGGCGTTCCTCCCCTCACCTCACCTCACAGCTACTAAATGATTCAGTATGTTGCGTAGAATGTTGTTGGCTAAGGTCTATGATGTTGGCAGGACGTACGTACGGTGTGTTGTAGTAGGCCTATATGGAGGGAGATACTACTTGGAGGTATGTTGTAGTAGGCCTATATGGAGGGAGATACTACTTGAAGCTCATGTATAGAGACACTGCGTAATAGGGATGGGCATTTCTAGCAAAAACACTATTCGAAATTCGCTGGCCAAAGTCGACTTTTAATCGAAATTCGATTTTTTTTTTTTTTTTTTTTTTTGTGTGAGGGAAATGTTGCATTGTCTCCCCTGATTCTAAGTCTAAGGCTTTATTAATTAATAGAAAAAGCTTCTGCTGTGGATTTTTAGCTCAAACAAGCATTGCACCACTGAAGTAAAGAACATGTTACATGACATTGACATTTTCGAAAATAAAAAACAGTTTTGACAATCATGAGTGGTTCATTAAATATTTAGTAGGCTCAGGTCTGAGTGCCAAAGGGGTGCCAAAGTCACCCCCTCTCCCTCTTCATGGGATTTCATCCACCATTCATTTTTCCATAAACCTTGCTTAAAATGCTTATAAAAATTGTTTTACTTGCTCAAACCAAGCGATTCGACTATACTTAGAATCAGGGGAGACAATGCAACATTTCACTCACACACAAAAAACAAAAAAAAACAAAAAAAAACATTTTTTTTTCTTTCGAATTTCGACTTTCAATAATAAAAGTCGACCTTGATAATAACAACGATTATTCGAAAATTCGAAATTCAATGCCCATCCCTACTGCGTAACGCATCATCATTCAGAAACCACGCCCAAGACGGGCGAAAACACAAACCCCCCCTCCAATCCTGGCGTTCTCCTATGTCACGTGCATGGTTGCGTGTTGCACCAAAATATCGTATATACGGAAGATGAACACTCCAACTTACTTCTTGACAGCTAGATCGACATTTTTCTTGAACTGGCGATTTTTTACATTTGTTGTCTGCGCAGCCCCACCACACAACAGCTTTTAGCTACGTTTAATTCAAGGAAAATGACGCTGGTGTGTGGAAATGAACGGCGCTTTCCCCCCCCGTGATGGGCGTGGCCTATTTCATGCAGCGTCTTCTATGTGTGACGGAGTTACCCGCAGTTTTCAAAGTTCATTCAAAGACAAACGCAAATTCCTATTTCAGATCTCCTTGACTTGACTGGCAGAACCTGCTAGACCCGAATTATCCTCTGGTACTATGTACATAGCTGAGAGCGGGAGAGCGAGGGGGGGGTGGAGGAGGAGAGAGGTCTACAGAGATACATGGGCTATTGTGTATGTAATTTCCTATCAGGGTCTTTGCAAGTTAAATGGCTGGCAGATCCCATTGTGAGTTCTCCAGCTCTTTCTCTGACTCATGCATACTGTATAGACTTCAGACCCACAGTAAGACTAAGGTCACGGTCCAGCTTTAGTGGTGGTTTTGTGGGCTCTGTTCAAGCTAAAGCAAGTGTGGAGAATATCAAATGGTAGAAAGGATATTTTTCTTTCATTTTGGACGCTACGCTCTGTAGTCTCTTTTGTAATTGGCAAATGTTTATTGTTGCTAATCGTGGTTGGCTCACACCTCGGGCGTGTTTATTAGGAATGAAATAGCAATATGCATCAGTGTACACGTGCATGCACACGTGCACACACACGTGCACACACACGCACACACACACACACACCTCCCCGTGCAGACGTCTCCCCCAGCTGTTCATCTCTCATTGGCACTTTGAAGCCTCTTCATGTCTGCCTTCATCCCTCTCTCCATCCCTCTCCTCCTCCTCCTCCTCCTCTTCCTCCTCCTCCTCCTCCTCTGCTCCCCTTCTGTTCCATCTCATGCGTTTTTCAGCCTCCGTTCCTCCTTCCTGCCGCCCGCCCGGGTCTGAATCTGGCTGCGAAGGATTACTCGCTCTCTCTCTCCACATTCGGTTTTCGGAGTCCGTTAGCAAATCTTTCGTCACGGTGAAACAAAGTTAAATGTAGCAGCCATCCCATTCTTCTCTCCCAACACCTATTTTTTCCGCTCCTGTTGCATCGCAGAGGTGAGCTTCTTGCCACGCAACCTTGCTGTAACACCTCTCCGTGTTCTTTTCTTTTTAGTAGCAGGGCCTAGAGCTGTCACTTTTTCCCAAAATAAAGTTCGAACAAACTTTAATTGCCCGCAAAATTTTTGAATATATTCGAAGTTAAATGGTTAATTTTGGTTAATAAAAAAAAAAATATATATATATATATATATATATATTGTAACGAAGTAGGTATTCGTCCAAGGAACTGGAGACTTGTAGTTGGTACAGGCTCTTTATTCTTGTCTTCACAATACACGCTCCTAGCAGCTAGCTTCGCTGCTAGCTCTAAACCACCCGGTCAGCTCGCCCACCCTGGCCTGACTGCTCCTAGCAGCTAGCTTCACAACGCTAGCTCTAGACGCAACAACCGGTCTGCTCGCCGCATGGCACTGACTGGCTTCCGCCCCGGCCGCTGGTCACATATATCCCCTTCCCCCTAGGAACACACCCACACACATCAGTTCCTAGCTGCGATCCAGACACTTAGGTTGCACATCACATTACACGTCAAACCCCGGATCGCTACATTATCCCCTCTCGACATAGCCAGCTCCCACGCTGGCACCCACAACCCACACATATCCCCCTGTACCAAAACACACCAACCCCATAACATTTTTCCCCCGTCACCACATCAAATTCTAATTCCCACAAACAATTCCTTCTTTCTTCCCAACACCCCCGTCATAATGTCCAGTTTGCATCAGGTACTCCGTAATGTCTAGTTTTCCATTAGGTACCCCCATAATGTCTAGTTTCCCATTAGGCACTCCAAAATGTCTAGTTTTTCATTATGGCCTTTCTTTTTCACACATTTCAATTCAACCCACATTTTCCTTAGCTTTTCTTTTTTAAACCCCATTTCCATCCCCCCTTTTCCCAGCTTCACCAATTCCCCTGAAGCACTCTTTTCGGTCCCCCCTTTTTGTTTGTTCCAATAGCAAATGCACGAACGAGCACCGGATCGACATCCTCGTCCTCCGGTCTCCACTCGCGCCCGTCGACTCTCCAGCTGACCCTGGCGTCGTCCTCCCGGCCTCGCACTCGCTCGTCCTCCCGTCCCGCTCCCCCAGGGGGCGGCGTGTTGAGGACAGCAGGGCGGACACCATCGGCGTCGATCTCCGCCTCGACTTTCTGCAGTGCAGCCGTGGGGGTTGTGTAGCGGCATGGTTGGGCCGGCTCCTCCAGCGTTGACCCCTCTCGCTCCCCCGGGGACACGAGCGCCGCTCCCCCGACTGTAACAGCATTGCAGGTGATGTCGCTCACTTCCCTCTGGCTGTTCAAAACGATCCCCGCTCCAGAGCAGCTAGCCTGGGCCGGCTCAACAGTCACTCTCCTGCCCAGCACAATCGGCTCTGTACTGCCCCGTTGCTCCGCTGCTTGTAGCTCAGGCTGCTCCCCTGGCTGTGTGTCTCTTCCAGCGTTCGCACTCTTAGTGCAGTCTCTAGCTAAATGTTCAGGCGACTGGCAAGCCCAACAAAGCCTCACCTGTCTGCCGCCTGCACGTCTCTCTTCTCCCGCTGTCCCCCGATCTCCGACAGCCTTTGGACACTCTCTGGCTAGATGTCCAGTCTCGCTACATGTCCAGCAGGCTCCCTGCTGTCCATGTCGTTGTCCCGCATACCCGGTCCGTCTCCCGGAACCGCATCGGCACCACCTCGCCACGTGGCCCGGCTCTCTGCAGGTCCAACACAGTCTCTTTCGTGGCTCTTCCGGCCGCTCTCCCCGCTGCATTACCTCCGCGCTCATCAAGTCCACCCGCTGCATGACTTCTCGCAGCGCCCGCATCACCTCCACTGCCCAGGCAGGAGTCTCTTGCACCAGCCGTCCGACCTCTCTCAACACACGGGCCTCCATGCCCGCCAGCATCGAGCTGATCCCCGCCGTCAGCTCTCCTTTCCTCCCGTTCACCGATGGCCATTCTCCGGAGATACTTGATTCTCCGCGCACCATCGCACGTGGTTGCAGCTAGCAGTTAGCAGTTAGCACCCCTGGTAGCTAACTTACTAGCGCTAGTTTCTAGAGCCAAAAAGCCGCACCACCCGTCTCTTTTGCCGTTCCTTCTCACCCTCTCCCCTCTCGGCCGAATCAGAGGCGTTACCGCTTTACTGTCTGGCACCAATGTAACGAAGTAGGTATTCGTCCAAGGAACTGGAGACTTGTAGTTGGTACAGGCTCTTTATTCTTGTCTTCACAATACACGCTCCTAGCAGCTAGCTTCGCTGCTAGCTCTAAACCACCCGGTCAGCTCGCCCACCCTGGCCTGACTGCTCCTAGCAGCTAGCTTCACAACGCTAGCTCTAGACGCAACAACCGGTCTGCTCGCCGCATGGCACTGACTGGCTTCCGCCCCGGCCGCTGGTCACATATATCCCCTTCCCCCTAGGAACACACCCACACACATCAGTTCCTAGCTGCGATCCAGACACTTAGGTTGCACATCACATTACACGTCAAACCCCGGATCGCTACAATATATATATATATATATATATATATATATATATTATTGCAGGCCAGGCCACCGGGCATCGGCCCGATTATGCAGTCCACGCCTGCCGGTTACATCGTATAAATATATATAATATAATATAAAATATTAAAAGAATATATAAAAAAAATCCTCAGCTGTCCTCATGGTCCAGTCAGTCAGCTCCTCTCCGCTGCTGTGTTAGCTTGGACGCTCACAGTCACAACACTGCCTCACAAACTTGGCTGCATCCAACTCGAGACAACTTTTCAGACCCTCCTGGAGACAATCTTTCTCAGAAGAGACTAACGCGACAAATCTGGAGACTTTTTCTGACATGGGATTAACATTACCAGCAAGCAGCAGTAAGCAGGCAATGACGATAGCTGGGTAAG
>NW_028152005.1:0-168956 GCF_964638095.1 Poromitra crassiceps
TTCATGCCCAGGCTACATTCACTGCAGAGGCCTCCCAAACTATAGACAGGCAATAGAGCCTTGGCAACAACAGTACAAAGCCTACCAGGCAATTGTGTAGATTTGGAATAAAATTGGAGGGTCCTACGGGATCAATGAAGGGGTAACATGATGAATGGGGTGCCATTCTCCTATGATATAATTCCTGAAAGTCATCCATAAGAAATCATTTGTGAGAGTGGTGATGTCCCCGCATTAAGTAGCATTTGAAAGAAAAATTAAGTCTACTGATCAATCTATGGAATTAACATAGAAGGTAACAACTGCGGACAACATGGCACCCCACACATACATGGAACCAACTGCCCAAAAAGGATAGAGAGTACAATAACCACAGTGTCATCTGTCAGAGATGTAAACCTTCTGGACATCCATATTGACCATGACACGCCCCTAGGAGATCAATAAACTGAGTCAACTGATCAGTTTGAATGTGACAGCTCTGTAGCACACAGCCAGAGACTGGTAATATGTGGGAGAAACAGGATCCCCACAAGCAGCAAGGCCCTGTAATGGTCTGCAGCTCAATTAGTGTCTGTCAGTGATGAAGCCCTTCTGGACATCCATGCTGACCATGACACACTCCTAGGAGGCCAACAAACTAGACCAGCCTGTCTAGTCAAAATACTCAATGAGAAGTGGTGTACTCATAACCTCTGAGGCCTCAAAGAGGGTAATGATACAGACATATCGGGAACGGAATCGGGGGAGCCATTCTTTTAGTTCATCTCATATGCTCATATAGGCAGCCACTTGAAGGGATAAACGTAGTAGAGGAGCGGCCCTGGTGATGGGACACTCGGTGCAATGCATGCTGAGAGTGCATTGTGGTCTGGCAACAGACCACACCGTGGTCGAGGCCTTTAGCTTCGACTACACCCCTCCCTCTAAACCTAACCCGCCAGATCCTAGCATTGCATCGACTGACCAGCCTCGCTGCTCTCTATACCCAAGGCTTAAGCTGAATTCTAACTCCTTCTGTGGGGTGAAATAAGATGAGATTGGGCAGCAGTGAAATGTAGCTAGTATCTACAATCGTATAGACAAGCGTTAAATAAACCCTCATTACAGGTCAAAACATGACCTTGGATGCCAACAAACTGCATAAAACAGTCATGTCTGGCAAAGGTCATGTTTTGACACCACTGTAAGACCATAATTAGGACCTTAAAAAATGATGCCTATTTTTAAGACACATAACATTGGACATGACTGACATGCAGAATCAAAAGCCCTGCCTGGCCTCCACTCATACACCAAAGCCCTGTTTGGCTTTTCTTAACCACTAGATGGAACCCTAAACCTCTTTAAGACCTAAGTTTATTTTGCCCTCTTAAACCATACTTGACTCAACACCCTGTCCTCCTGATTTACTTTAATCCCAATATAGAATGTAAACAAGAGAGACATAACAGTGTCTAAGATTAGGGGAGAACTTGGGGTACCATACCTGAACCTAAGTCCCTCCCAACACTGTTTGGGTGTCATAAGACAGTGCCTGAACTTAAAGGAGGACTCTAGGCACCATACCTAAGCCTAAGTTCCTCCTAGCACTGCTGGAGAGTCATAAACAGTGTCTCAACTTAATGGAGGACTTAGAAGACCATACCTAAACCTAAGTCCCTCCGAGCACTGTCTACATGTCAGACAGAGTGCCTAAGCCTAACCAGCACTTTATACTGACATAACCACTACCCATCCCTTAACCCATAGCCTAACCAAGCCCATTAGTGCCTAAATTTAACCAAGATTTATAAATTTAATCAAGTACCAGTTGGTAAACATGGCCCCATCCCAACTTAAATACACACCCTAACCCCTCCCATTATTAAGAAAATTGTCACCCTGGCTTAAGCCTAAATAATTGGAACTATTGAATGACGTATATAGTCAATTAGACTGAGGGAGTAAGGCCCAATGTTGGTGTCACTGTCTTGACCCTGGGGTCATGGGGTGTGCGAGGAGTCTCTCCTGAGCATCTAGGGGGGCTTCGTGGTTTGGAGACCATGGGGGTGTGCCTGGGTGCTTGGGAGTGGCACACTTGCATATCCTGTGATCCATAGGTGTTCAGGCATTGACCCAAGAAGGCATCATAAAGTGTAATAGCATGCCTCAATTTAGAGGCCTAATATTGGTGTCACTGTCTTGACCCTGGGGTCATGGGATATACGGGGAGTCACTCATGAGCATTAATAGGGGCTTCATGGTTGCAGTGATGGAATACATGTGGGCTTAGACCCTGTTGCCCCGAAGTGGCACGATGTACCCGGCCTGATATCATGAAAGTGTACCTGAGTGCTTGTGGGTGACACACTTACGGATTCTGTGATTCAAAGGTGTTCAAACACTGATTCAAGGAGGCATTACATGCTAAAGGCCAAAAATGCCTGGATGAAAAAATGGGAAAGTGTGATTTTCATTGTTCACCTGATGCATAGCACAGGTCCACAATCAAAACACACAGGGATTGGCATGAAAATGTATGGTTAAGAGAGTCGGTAAGGGGCGACCGACCTTGCAAAAAGACACCTACCAACAAAAAAGACACCCTCAAGTTGGAAACAGCCATAACTTGGCGAAAGAATGGAGGATTTTACCCATTTCTTTTTGTGTCTTATTTACTTTTTTACAAAGAAATTTAATTTCTAATCGAAAAATTTTATAAGAGGTCGAGGATATATGCAAAAGCCGTGCAATGGTGTTAGAGGAAAATACTTTCTCGCTAGAGTGGAGGCTAGCCACGCCCCCCCCGCACAAGTGAAGCTGCGCGCTCTGCGACAGGCTCATTGTGCTTGGGAAATTCAACAAGACCGCATCGTTACAAAAGCTCTTTTCACCTGGAAACTTCATAGAAAGACCATTTAAGTCACATTTTTGGATCACAGTCAGTTTGGTACACCTGAAGAGATCCGCTGGGATCGAAACGCGTCGTGTCTTAGTTAAGCTGACGACTTCTACGACCTAATTTCCTTGTCGCGTGTTGGAAGAAAGACACACGGACAAGGCCAAGAAAAAGAGCAACAAAGCCCTTATCAGGGCTAAAGAAGAACACTAGCCCTTCTAAGGGCTTAGAAGACATACTGCGGCAGGGAATGACAGATTAAGCTCCATAAATGCCACCCATAAGTGAATGAAAAACGGGGCAAAGAGATTCAATGTCGGCGTTCCAAGATGAACAGCTAGTTTAACACTAGCGTGCCTTGTAGTCAAGATGTATAGCGAGCTTAACACCAGCGTACCTTGCAGAAACAGCCACTTTGGAAAATACCCATTAGGTAGAACATCTGTTTTACTGAAGATACGCTAGCAGCCAGGCAGGCTCATTCTGGAAAAGATCTGCTCAATGGAAACACAGTCTGAGGACTGTTGGAATACAATTGAAGTCAACGTCTGCACCAGAAACGTCTGACTGTCCAAGATAAAATAAAAAATAAAATTAAAAAAGGCAGTCATATATAGCATCAAATTGCCTGGGCAGACATGTCTACAAAGAAAGACAGATAAGCAGCACAGTATAAGACTGCACTTAGTGTCAGGGATTAAGTCACAGTCAATATCCCTGACCATGACTGCACGCCTGGGGTCTAGGGTAGATACACACCCGCCCAGGGTGCCTCTTACAAGTACATCTTCATGCCCAGGCTACATTCACTGCAGAGGCCTCCCAAACTATAGACAGGCAATAGAGCCTTGGCAACAACAGTACAAAGCCTACCAGGCAATTGTGTAGATTTGGAATAAAATTGGAGGGTCCTACGGGATCAATGAAGGGGTAACATGATGAATGGGGTGCCATTCTCCTATGATATAATTCCTGAAAGTCATCCATAAGAAATCATTTGTGAGAGTGGTGATGTCCCCGCATTAAGTAGCATTTGAAAGAAAAATTAAGTCTACTGATCAATCTATGGAATTAACATAGAAGGTAACAACTGCGGACAACATGGCACCCCACACATACATGGAACCAACTGCCCAAAAAGGATAGAGAGTACAATAACCACAGTGTCATCTGTCAGAGATGTAAACCTTCTGGACATCCATATTGACCATGACACGCCCCTAGGAGATCAATAAACTGAGTCAACTGATCAGTTTGAATGTGACAGCTCTGTAGCACACAGCCAGAGACTGGTAATATGTGGGAGAAACAGGATCCCCACAAGCAGCAAGGCCCTGTAATGGTCTGCAGCTCAATTAGTGTCTGTCAGTGATGAAGCCCTTCTGGACATCCATGCTGACCATGACACACTCCTAGGAGGCCAACAAACTAGACCAGCCTGTCTAGTCAAAATACTCAATGAGAAGTGGTGTACTCATAACCTCTGAGGCCTCAAAGAGGGTAATGATACAGACATATCGGGAACGGAATCGGGGGAGCCATTCTTTTAGTTCATCTCATATGCTCATATAGGCAGCCACTTGAAGGGATAAACGTAGTAGAGGAGCGGCCCTGGTGATGGGACACTCGGTGCAATGCATGCTGAGAGTGCATTGTGGTCTGGCAACAGACCACACCGTGGTCGAGGCCTTTAGCTTCGACTACACCCCTCCCTCTAAACCTAACCCGCCAGATCCTAGCATTGCATCGACTGACCAGCCTCGCTGCTCTCTATACCCAAGGCTTAAGCTGAATTCTAACTCCTTCTGTGGGGTGAAATAAGATGAGATTGGGCAGCAGTGAAATGTAGCTAGTATCTACAATCGTATAGACAAGCGTTAAATAAACCCTCATTACAGGTCAAAACATGACCTTGGATGCCAACAAACTGCATAAAACAGTCATGTCTGGCAAAGGTCATGTTTTGACACCACTGTAAGACCATAATTAGGACCTTAAAAAATGATGCCTATTTTTAAGACACATAACATTGGACATGACTGACATGCAGAATCAAAAGCCCTGCCTGGCCTCCACTCATACACCAAAGCCCTGTTTGGCTTTTCTTAACCACTAGATGGAACCCTAAACCTCTTTAAGACCTAAGTTTATTTTGCCCTCTTAAACCATACTTGACTCAACACCCTGTCCTCCTGATTTACTTTAATCCCAATATAGAATGTAAACAAGAGAGACATAACAGTGTCTAAGATTAGGGGAGAACTTGGGGTACCATACCTGAACCTAAGTCCCTCCCAACACTGTTTGGGTGTCATAAGACAGTGCCTGAACTTAAAGGAGGACTCTAGGCACCATACCTAAGCCTAAGTTCCTCCTAGCACTGCTGGAGAGTCATAAACAGTGTCTCAACTTAATGGAGGACTTAGAAGACCATACCTAAACCTAAGTCCCTCCGAGCACTGTCTACATGTCAGACAGAGTGCCTAAGCCTAACCAGCACTTTATACTGACATAACCACTACCCATCCCTTAACCCATAGCCTAACCAAGCCCATTAGTGCCTAAATTTAACCAAGATTTATAAATTTAATCAAGTACCAGTTGGTAAACATGGCCCCATCCCAACTTAAATACACACCCTAACCCCTCCCATTATTAAGAAAATTGTCACCCTGGCTTAAGCCTAAATAATTGGAACTATTGAATGACGTATATAGTCAATTAGACTGAGGGAGTAAGGCCCAATGTTGGTGTCACTGTCTTGACCCTGGGGTCATGGGGTGTGCGAGGAGTCTCTCCTGAGCATCTAGGGGGGCTTCGTGGTTTGGAGACCATGGGGGTGTGCCTGGGTGCTTGGGAGTGGCACACTTGCATATCCTGTGATCCATAGGTGTTCAGGCATTGACCCAAGAAGGCATCATAAAGTGTAATAGCATGCCTCAATTTAGAGGCCTAATATTGGTGTCACTGTCTTGACCCTGGGGTCATGGGATATACGGGGAGTCACTCATGAGCATTAATAGGGGCTTCATGGTTGCAGTGATGGAATACATGTGGGCTTAGACCCTGTTGCCCCGAAGTGGCACGATGTACCCGGCCTGATATCATGAAAGTGTACCTGAGTGCTTGTGGGTGACACACTTACGGATTCTGTGATTCAAAGGTGTTCAAACACTGATTCAAGGAGGCATTACATGCTAAAGGCCAAAAATGCCTGGATGAAAAAATGGGAAAGTGTGATTTTCATTGTTCACCTGATGCATAGCACAGGTCCACAATCAAAACACACAGGGATTGGCATGAAAATGTATGGTTAAGAGAGTCGGTAAGGGGCGACCGACCTTGCAAAAAGACACCTACCAACAAAAAAGACACCCTCAAGTTGGAAACAGCCATAACTTGGCGAAAGAATGGAGGATTTTACCCATTTCTTTTTGTGTCTTATTTACTTTTTTACAAAGAAATTTAATTTCTAATCGAAAAATTTTATAAGAGGTCGAGGATATATGCAAAAGCCGTGCAATGGTGTTAGAGGAAAATACTTTCTCGCTAGAGTGGAGGCTAGCCACGCCCCCCCCGCACAAGTGAAGCTGCGCGCTCTGCGACAGGCTCATTGTGCTTGGGAAATTCAACAAGACCGCATCGTTACAAAAGCTCTTTTCACCTGGAAACTTCATAGAAAGACCATTTAAGTCACATTTTTGGATCACAGTCAGTTTGGTACACCTGAAGAGATCCGCTGGGATCGAAACGCGTCGTGTCTTAGTTAAGCTGACGACTTCTACGACCTAATTTCCTTGTCGCGTGTTGGAAGAAAGACACACGGACAAGGCCAAGAAAAAGAGCAACAAAGCCCTTATCAGGGCTAAAGAAGAACACTAGCCCTTCTAAGGGCTTAGAAGACATACTGCGGCAGGGAATGACAGATTAAGCTCCATAAATGCCACCCATAAGTGAATGAAAAACGGGGCAAAGAGATTCAATGTCGGCGTTCCAAGATGAACAGCTAGTTTAACACTAGCGTGCCTTGTAGTCAAGATGTATAGCGAGCTTAACACCAGCGTACCTTGCAGAAACAGCCACTTTGGAAAATACCCATTAGGTAGAACATCTGTTTTACTGAAGATACGCTAGCAGCCAGGCAGGCTCATTCTGGAAAAGATCTGCTCAATGGAAACACAGTCTGAGGACTGTTGGAATACAATTGAAGTCAACGTCTGCACCAGAAACGTCTGACTGTCCAAGATAAAATAAAAAATAAAATTAAAAAAGGCAGTCATATATAGCATCAAATTGCCTGGGCAGACATGTCTACAAAGAAAGACAGATAAGCAGCACAGTATAAGACTGCACTTAGTGTCAGGGATTAAGTCACAGTCAATATCCCTGACCATGACTGCACGCCTGGGGTCTAGGGTAGATACACACCCGCCCAGGGTGCCTCTTACAAGTACATCTTCATGCCCAGGCTACATTCACTGCAGAGGCCTCCCAAACTATAGACAGGCAATAGAGCCTTGGCAACAACAGTACAAAGCCTACCAGGCAATTGTGTAGATTTGGAATAAAATTGGAGGGTCCTACGGGATCAATGAAGGGGTAACATGATGAATGGGGTGCCATTCTCCTATGATATAATTCCTGAAAGTCATCCATAAGAAATCATTTGTGAGAGTGGTGATGTCCCCGCATTAAGTAGCATTTGAAAGAAAAATTAAGTCTACTGATCAATCTATGGAATTAACATAGAAGGTAACAACTGCGGACAACATGGCACCCCACACATACATGGAACCAACTGCCCAAAAAGGATAGAGAGTACAATAACCACAGTGTCATCTGTCAGAGATGTAAACCTTCTGGACATCCATATTGACCATGACACGCCCCTAGGAGATCAATAAACTGAGTCAACTGATCAGTTTGAATGTGACAGCTCTGTAGCACACAGCCAGAGACTGGTAATATGTGGGAGAAACAGGATCCCCACAAGCAGCAAGGCCCTGTAATGGTCTGCAGCTCAATTAGTGTCTGTCAGTGATGAAGCCCTTCTGGACATCCATGCTGACCATGACACACTCCTAGGAGGCCAACAAACTAGACCAGCCTGTCTAGTCAAAATACTCAATGAGAAGTGGTGTACTCATAACCTCTGAGGCCTCAAAGAGGGTAATGATACAGACATATCGGGAACGGAATCGGGGGAGCCATTCTTTTAGTTCATCTCATATGCTCATATAGGCAGCCACTTGAAGGGATAAACGTAGTAGAGGAGCGGCCCTGGTGATGGGACACTCGGTGCAATGCATGCTGAGAGTGCATTGTGGTCTGGCAACAGACCACACCGTGGTCGAGGCCTTTAGCTTCGACTACACCCCTCCCTCTAAACCTAACCCGCCAGATCCTAGCATTGCATCGACTGACCAGCCTCGCTGCTCTCTATACCCAAGGCTTAAGCTGAATTCTAACTCCTTCTGTGGGGTGAAATAAGATGAGATTGGGCAGCAGTGAAATGTAGCTAGTATCTACAATCGTATAGACAAGCGTTAAATAAACCCTCATTACAGGTCAAAACATGACCTTGGATGCCAACAAACTGCATAAAACAGTCATGTCTGGCAAAGGTCATGTTTTGACACCACTGTAAGACCATAATTAGGACCTTAAAAAATGATGCCTATTTTTAAGACACATAACATTGGACATGACTGACATGCAGAATCAAAAGCCCTGCCTGGCCTCCACTCATACACCAAAGCCCTGTTTGGCTTTTCTTAACCACTAGATGGAACCCTAAACCTCTTTAAGACCTAAGTTTATTTTGCCCTCTTAAACCATACTTGACTCAACACCCTGTCCTCCTGATTTACTTTAATCCCAATATAGAATGTAAACAAGAGAGACATAACAGTGTCTAAGATTAGGGGAGAACTTGGGGTACCATACCTGAACCTAAGTCCCTCCCAACACTGTTTGGGTGTCATAAGACAGTGCCTGAACTTAAAGGAGGACTCTAGGCACCATACCTAAGCCTAAGTTCCTCCTAGCACTGCTGGAGAGTCATAAACAGTGTCTCAACTTAATGGAGGACTTAGAAGACCATACCTAAACCTAAGTCCCTCCGAGCACTGTCTACATGTCAGACAGAGTGCCTAAGCCTAACCAGCACTTTATACTGACATAACCACTACCCATCCCTTAACCCATAGCCTAACCAAGCCCATTAGTGCCTAAATTTAACCAAGATTTATAAATTTAATCAAGTACCAGTTGGTAAACATGGCCCCATCCCAACTTAAATACACACCCTAACCCCTCCCATTATTAAGAAAATTGTCACCCTGGCTTAAGCCTAAATAATTGGAACTATTGAATGACGTATATAGTCAATTAGACTGAGGGAGTAAGGCCCAATGTTGGTGTCACTGTCTTGACCCTGGGGTCATGGGGTGTGCGAGGAGTCTCTCCTGAGCATCTAGGGGGGCTTCGTGGTTTGGAGACCATGGGGGTGTGCCTGGGTGCTTGGGAGTGGCACACTTGCATATCCTGTGATCCATAGGTGTTCAGGCATTGACCCAAGAAGGCATCATAAAGTGTAATAGCATGCCTCAATTTAGAGGCCTAATATTGGTGTCACTGTCTTGACCCTGGGGTCATGGGATATACGGGGAGTCACTCATGAGCATTAATAGGGGCTTCATGGTTGCAGTGATGGAATACATGTGGGCTTAGACCCTGTTGCCCCGAAGTGGCACGATGTACCCGGCCTGATATCATGAAAGTGTACCTGAGTGCTTGTGGGTGACACACTTACGGATTCTGTGATTCAAAGGTGTTCAAACACTGATTCAAGGAGGCATTACATGCTAAAGGCCAAAAATGCCTGGATGAAAAAATGGGAAAGTGTGATTTTCATTGTTCACCTGATGCATAGCACAGGTCCACAATCAAAACACACAGGGATTGGCATGAAAATGTATGGTTAAGAGAGTCGGTAAGGGGCGACCGACCTTGCAAAAAGACACCTACCAACAAAAAAGACACCCTCAAGTTGGAAACAGCCATAACTTGGCGAAAGAATGGAGGATTTTACCCATTTCTTTTTGTGTCTTATTTACTTTTTTACAAAGAAATTTAATTTCTAATCGAAAAATTTTATAAGAGGTCGAGGATATATGCAAAAGCCGTGCAATGGTGTTAGAGGAAAATACTTTCTCGCTAGAGTGGAGGCTAGCCACGCCCCCCCCGCACAAGTGAAGCTGCGCGCTCTGCGACAGGCTCATTGTGCTTGGGAAATTCAACAAGACCGCATCGTTACAAAAGCTCTTTTCACCTGGAAACTTCATAGAAAGACCATTTAAGTCACATTTTTGGATCACAGTCAGTTTGGTACACCTGAAGAGATCCGCTGGGATCGAAACGCGTCGTGTCTTAGTTAAGCTGACGACTTCTACGACCTAATTTCCTTGTCGCGTGTTGGAAGAAAGACACACGGACAAGGCCAAGAAAAAGAGCAACAAAGCCCTTATCAGGGCTAAAGAAGAACACTAGCCCTTCTAAGGGCTTAGAAGACATACTGCGGCAGGGAATGACAGATTAAGCTCCATAAATGCCACCCATAAGTGAATGAAAAACGGGGCAAAGAGATTCAATGTCGGCGTTCCAAGATGAACAGCTAGTTTAACACTAGCGTGCCTTGTAGTCAAGATGTATAGCGAGCTTAACACCAGCGTACCTTGCAGAAACAGCCACTTTGGAAAATACCCATTAGGTAGAACATCTGTTTTACTGAAGATACGCTAGCAGCCAGGCAGGCTCATTCTGGAAAAGATCTGCTCAATGGAAACACAGTCTGAGGACTGTTGGAATACAATTGAAGTCAACGTCTGCACCAGAAACGTCTGACTGTCCAAGATAAAATAAAAAATAAAATTAAAAAAGGCAGTCATATATAGCATCAAATTGCCTGGGCAGACATGTCTACAAAGAAAGACAGATAAGCAGCACAGTATAAGACTGCACTTAGTGTCAGGGATTAAGTCACAGTCAATATCCCTGACCATGACTGCACGCCTGGGGTCTAGGGTAGATACACACCCGCCCAGGGTGCCTCTTACAAGTACATCTTCATGCCCAGGCTACATTCACTGCAGAGGCCTCCCAAACTATAGACAGGCAATAGAGCCTTGGCAACAACAGTACAAAGCCTACCAGGCAATTGTGTAGATTTGGAATAAAATTGGAGGGTCCTACGGGATCAATGAAGGGGTAACATGATGAATGGGGTGCCATTCTCCTATGATATAATTCCTGAAAGTCATCCATAAGAAATCATTTGTGAGAGTGGTGATGTCCCCGCATTAAGTAGCATTTGAAAGAAAAATTAAGTCTACTGATCAATCTATGGAATTAACATAGAAGGTAACAACTGCGGACAACATGGCACCCCACACATACATGGAACCAACTGCCCAAAAAGGATAGAGAGTACAATAACCACAGTGTCATCTGTCAGAGATGTAAACCTTCTGGACATCCATATTGACCATGACACGCCCCTAGGAGATCAATAAACTGAGTCAACTGATCAGTTTGAATGTGACAGCTCTGTAGCACACAGCCAGAGACTGGTAATATGTGGGAGAAACAGGATCCCCACAAGCAGCAAGGCCCTGTAATGGTCTGCAGCTCAATTAGTGTCTGTCAGTGATGAAGCCCTTCTGGACATCCATGCTGACCATGACACACTCCTAGGAGGCCAACAAACTAGACCAGCCTGTCTAGTCAAAATACTCAATGAGAAGTGGTGTACTCATAACCTCTGAGGCCTCAAAGAGGGTAATGATACAGACATATCGGGAACGGAATCGGGGGAGCCATTCTTTTAGTTCATCTCATATGCTCATATAGGCAGCCACTTGAAGGGATAAACGTAGTAGAGGAGCGGCCCTGGTGATGGGACACTCGGTGCAATGCATGCTGAGAGTGCATTGTGGTCTGGCAACAGACCACACCGTGGTCGAGGCCTTTAGCTTCGACTACACCCCTCCCTCTAAACCTAACCCGCCAGATCCTAGCATTGCATCGACTGACCAGCCTCGCTGCTCTCTATACCCAAGGCTTAAGCTGAATTCTAACTCCTTCTGTGGGGTGAAATAAGATGAGATTGGGCAGCAGTGAAATGTAGCTAGTATCTACAATCGTATAGACAAGCGTTAAATAAACCCTCATTACAGGTCAAAACATGACCTTGGATGCCAACAAACTGCATAAAACAGTCATGTCTGGCAAAGGTCATGTTTTGACACCACTGTAAGACCATAATTAGGACCTTAAAAAATGATGCCTATTTTTAAGACACATAACATTGGACATGACTGACATGCAGAATCAAAAGCCCTGCCTGGCCTCCACTCATACACCAAAGCCCTGTTTGGCTTTTCTTAACCACTAGATGGAACCCTAAACCTCTTTAAGACCTAAGTTTATTTTGCCCTCTTAAACCATACTTGACTCAACACCCTGTCCTCCTGATTTACTTTAATCCCAATATAGAATGTAAACAAGAGAGACATAACAGTGTCTAAGATTAGGGGAGAACTTGGGGTACCATACCTGAACCTAAGTCCCTCCCAACACTGTTTGGGTGTCATAAGACAGTGCCTGAACTTAAAGGAGGACTCTAGGCACCATACCTAAGCCTAAGTTCCTCCTAGCACTGCTGGAGAGTCATAAACAGTGTCTCAACTTAATGGAGGACTTAGAAGACCATACCTAAACCTAAGTCCCTCCGAGCACTGTCTACATGTCAGACAGAGTGCCTAAGCCTAACCAGCACTTTATACTGACATAACCACTACCCATCCCTTAACCCATAGCCTAACCAAGCCCATTAGTGCCTAAATTTAACCAAGATTTATAAATTTAATCAAGTACCAGTTGGTAAACATGGCCCCATCCCAACTTAAATACACACCCTAACCCCTCCCATTATTAAGAAAATTGTCACCCTGGCTTAAGCCTAAATAATTGGAACTATTGAATGACGTATATAGTCAATTAGACTGAGGGAGTAAGGCCCAATGTTGGTGTCACTGTCTTGACCCTGGGGTCATGGGGTGTGCGAGGAGTCTCTCCTGAGCATCTAGGGGGGCTTCGTGGTTTGGAGACCATGGGGGTGTGCCTGGGTGCTTGGGAGTGGCACACTTGCATATCCTGTGATCCATAGGTGTTCAGGCATTGACCCAAGAAGGCATCATAAAGTGTAATAGCATGCCTCAATTTAGAGGCCTAATATTGGTGTCACTGTCTTGACCCTGGGGTCATGGGATATACGGGGAGTCACTCATGAGCATTAATAGGGGCTTCATGGTTGCAGTGATGGAATACATGTGGGCTTAGACCCTGTTGCCCCGAAGTGGCACGATGTACCCGGCCTGATATCATGAAAGTGTACCTGAGTGCTTGTGGGTGACACACTTACGGATTCTGTGATTCAAAGGTGTTCAAACACTGATTCAAGGAGGCATTACATGCTAAAGGCCAAAAATGCCTGGATGAAAAAATGGGAAAGTGTGATTTTCATTGTTCACCTGATGCATAGCACAGGTCCACAATCAAAACACACAGGGATTGGCATGAAAATGTATGGTTAAGAGAGTCGGTAAGGGGCGACCGACCTTGCAAAAAGACACCTACCAACAAAAAAGACACCCTCAAGTTGGAAACAGCCATAACTTGGCGAAAGAATGGAGGATTTTACCCATTTCTTTTTGTGTCTTATTTACTTTTTTACAAAGAAATTTAATTTCTAATCGAAAAATTTTATAAGAGGTCGAGGATATATGCAAAAGCCGTGCAATGGTGTTAGAGGAAAATACTTTCTCGCTAGAGTGGAGGCTAGCCACGCCCCCCCCGCACAAGTGAAGCTGCGCGCTCTGCGACAGGCTCATTGTGCTTGGGAAATTCAACAAGACCGCATCGTTACAAAAGCTCTTTTCACCTGGAAACTTCATAGAAAGACCATTTAAGTCACATTTTTGGATCACAGTCAGTTTGGTACACCTGAAGAGATCCGCTGGGATCGAAACGCGTCGTGTCTTAGTTAAGCTGACGACTTCTACGACCTAATTTCCTTGTCGCGTGTTGGAAGAAAGACACACGGACAAGGCCAAGAAAAAGAGCAACAAAGCCCTTATCAGGGCTAAAGAAGAACACTAGCCCTTCTAAGGGCTTAGAAGACATACTGCGGCAGGGAATGACAGATTAAGCTCCATAAATGCCACCCATAAGTGAATGAAAAACGGGGCAAAGAGATTCAATGTCGGCGTTCCAAGATGAACAGCTAGTTTAACACTAGCGTGCCTTGTAGTCAAGATGTATAGCGAGCTTAACACCAGCGTACCTTGCAGAAACAGCCACTTTGGAAAATACCCATTAGGTAGAACATCTGTTTTACTGAAGATACGCTAGCAGCCAGGCAGGCTCATTCTGGAAAAGATCTGCTCAATGGAAACACAGTCTGAGGACTGTTGGAATACAATTGAAGTCAACGTCTGCACCAGAAACGTCTGACTGTCCAAGATAAAATAAAAAATAAAATTAAAAAAGGCAGTCATATATAGCATCAAATTGCCTGGGCAGACATGTCTACAAAGAAAGACAGATAAGCAGCACAGTATAAGACTGCACTTAGTGTCAGGGATTAAGTCACAGTCAATATCCCTGACCATGACTGCACGCCTGGGGTCTAGGGTAGATACACACCCGCCCAGGGTGCCTCTTACAAGTACATCTTCATGCCCAGGCTACATTCACTGCAGAGGCCTCCCAAACTATAGACAGGCAATAGAGCCTTGGCAACAACAGTACAAAGCCTACCAGGCAATTGTGTAGATTTGGAATAAAATTGGAGGGTCCTACGGGATCAATGAAGGGGTAACATGATGAATGGGGTGCCATTCTCCTATGATATAATTCCTGAAAGTCATCCATAAGAAATCATTTGTGAGAGTGGTGATGTCCCCGCATTAAGTAGCATTTGAAAGAAAAATTAAGTCTACTGATCAATCTATGGAATTAACATAGAAGGTAACAACTGCGGACAACATGGCACCCCACACATACATGGAACCAACTGCCCAAAAAGGATAGAGAGTACAATAACCACAGTGTCATCTGTCAGAGATGTAAACCTTCTGGACATCCATATTGACCATGACACGCCCCTAGGAGATCAATAAACTGAGTCAACTGATCAGTTTGAATGTGACAGCTCTGTAGCACACAGCCAGAGACTGGTAATATGTGGGAGAAACAGGATCCCCACAAGCAGCAAGGCCCTGTAATGGTCTGCAGCTCAATTAGTGTCTGTCAGTGATGAAGCCCTTCTGGACATCCATGCTGACCATGACACACTCCTAGGAGGCCAACAAACTAGACCAGCCTGTCTAGTCAAAATACTCAATGAGAAGTGGTGTACTCATAACCTCTGAGGCCTCAAAGAGGGTAATGATACAGACATATCGGGAACGGAATCGGGGGAGCCATTCTTTTAGTTCATCTCATATGCTCATATAGGCAGCCACTTGAAGGGATAAACGTAGTAGAGGAGCGGCCCTGGTGATGGGACACTCGGTGCAATGCATGCTGAGAGTGCATTGTGGTCTGGCAACAGACCACACCGTGGTCGAGGCCTTTAGCTTCGACTACACCCCTCCCTCTAAACCTAACCCGCCAGATCCTAGCATTGCATCGACTGACCAGCCTCGCTGCTCTCTATACCCAAGGCTTAAGCTGAATTCTAACTCCTTCTGTGGGGTGAAATAAGATGAGATTGGGCAGCAGTGAAATGTAGCTAGTATCTACAATCGTATAGACAAGCGTTAAATAAACCCTCATTACAGGTCAAAACATGACCTTGGATGCCAACAAACTGCATAAAACAGTCATGTCTGGCAAAGGTCATGTTTTGACACCACTGTAAGACCATAATTAGGACCTTAAAAAATGATGCCTATTTTTAAGACACATAACATTGGACATGACTGACATGCAGAATCAAAAGCCCTGCCTGGCCTCCACTCATACACCAAAGCCCTGTTTGGCTTTTCTTAACCACTAGATGGAACCCTAAACCTCTTTAAGACCT
This sequence comes from Poromitra crassiceps, assembly GCF_964638095.1. NCBI lineage: Eukaryota > Metazoa > Chordata > Actinopteri > Beryciformes > Melamphaidae > Poromitra > Poromitra crassiceps. The sequence continues at coordinate 16,032 of NW_028152005.1, forward strand.
AAGTTTATTTTGCCCTCTTAAACCATACTTGACTCAACACCCTGTCCTCCTGATTTACTTTAATCCCAATATAGAATGTAAACAAGAGAGACATAACAGTGTCTAAGATTAGGGGAGAACTTGGGGTACCATACCTGAACCTAAGTCCCTCCCAACACTGTTTGGGTGTCATAAGACAGTGCCTGAACTTAAAGGAGGACTCTAGGCACCATACCTAAGCCTAAGTTCCTCCTAGCACTGCTGGAGAGTCATAAACAGTGTCTCAACTTAATGGAGGACTTAGAAGACCATACCTAAACCTAAGTCCCTCCGAGCACTGTCTACATGTCAGACAGAGTGCCTAAGCCTAACCAGCACTTTATACTGACATAACCACTACCCATCCCTTAACCCATAGCCTAACCAAGCCCATTAGTGCCTAAATTTAACCAAGATTTATAAATTTAATCAAGTACCAGTTGGTAAACATGGCCCCATCCCAACTTAAATACACACCCTAACCCCTCCCATTATTAAGAAAATTGTCACCCTGGCTTAAGCCTAAATAATTGGAACTATTGAATGACGTATATAGTCAATTAGACTGAGGGAGTAAGGCCCAATGTTGGTGTCACTGTCTTGACCCTGGGGTCATGGGGTGTGCGAGGAGTCTCTCCTGAGCATCTAGGGGGGCTTCGTGGTTTGGAGACCATGGGGGTGTGCCTGGGTGCTTGGGAGTGGCACACTTGCATATCCTGTGATCCATAGGTGTTCAGGCATTGACCCAAGAAGGCATCATAAAGTGTAATAGCATGCCTCAATTTAGAGGCCTAATATTGGTGTCACTGTCTTGACCCTGGGGTCATGGGATATACGGGGAGTCACTCATGAGCATTAATAGGGGCTTCATGGTTGCAGTGATGGAATACATGTGGGCTTAGACCCTGTTGCCCCGAAGTGGCACGATGTACCCGGCCTGATATCATGAAAGTGTACCTGAGTGCTTGTGGGTGACACACTTACGGATTCTGTGATTCAAAGGTGTTCAAACACTGATTCAAGGAGGCATTACATGCTAAAGGCCAAAAATGCCTGGATGAAAAAATGGGAAAGTGTGATTTTCATTGTTCACCTGATGCATAGCACAGGTCCACAATCAAAACACACAGGGATTGGCATGAAAATGTATGGTTAAGAGAGTCGGTAAGGGGCGACCGACCTTGCAAAAAGACACCTACCAACAAAAAAGACACCCTCAAGTTGGAAACAGCCATAACTTGGCGAAAGAATGGAGGATTTTACCCATTTCTTTTTGTGTCTTATTTACTTTTTTACAAAGAAATTTAATTTCTAATCGAAAAATTTTATAAGAGGTCGAGGATATATGCAAAAGCCGTGCAATGGTGTTAGAGGAAAATACTTTCTCGCTAGAGTGGAGGCTAGCCACGCCCCCCCCGCACAAGTGAAGCTGCGCGCTCTGCGACAGGCTCATTGTGCTTGGGAAATTCAACAAGACCGCATCGTTACAAAAGCTCTTTTCACCTGGAAACTTCATAGAAAGACCATTTAAGTCACATTTTTGGATCACAGTCAGTTTGGTACACCTGAAGAGATCCGCTGGGATCGAAACGCGTCGTGTCTTAGTTAAGCTGACGACTTCTACGACCTAATTTCCTTGTCGCGTGTTGGAAGAAAGACACACGGACAAGGCCAAGAAAAAGAGCAACAAAGCCCTTATCAGGGCTAAAGAAGAACACTAGCCCTTCTAAGGGCTTAGAAGACATACTGCGGCAGGGAATGACAGATTAAGCTCCATAAATGCCACCCATAAGTGAATGAAAAACGGGGCAAAGAGATTCAATGTCGGCGTTCCAAGATGAACAGCTAGTTTAACACTAGCGTGCCTTGTAGTCAAGATGTATAGCGAGCTTAACACCAGCGTACCTTGCAGAAACAGCCACTTTGGAAAATACCCATTAGGTAGAACATCTGTTTTACTGAAGATACGCTAGCAGCCAGGCAGGCTCATTCTGGAAAAGATCTGCTCAATGGAAACACAGTCTGAGGACTGTTGGAATACAATTGAAGTCAACGTCTGCACCAGAAACGTCTGACTGTCCAAGATAAAATAAAAAATAAAATTAAAAAAGGCAGTCATATATAGCATCAAATTGCCTGGGCAGACATGTCTACAAAGAAAGACAGATAAGCAGCACAGTATAAGACTGCACTTAGTGTCAGGGATTAAGTCACAGTCAATATCCCTGACCATGACTGCACGCCTGGGGTCTAGGGTAGATACACACCCGCCCAGGGTGCCTCTTACAAGTACATCTTCATGCCCAGGCTACATTCACTGCAGAGGCCTCCCAAACTATAGACAGGCAATAGAGCCTTGGCAACAACAGTACAAAGCCTACCAGGCAATTGTGTAGATTTGGAATAAAATTGGAGGGTCCTACGGGATCAATGAAGGGGTAACATGATGAATGGGGTGCCATTCTCCTATGATATAATTCCTGAAAGTCATCCATAAGAAATCATTTGTGAGAGTGGTGATGTCCCCGCATTAAGTAGCATTTGAAAGAAAAATTAAGTCTACTGATCAATCTATGGAATTAACATAGAAGGTAACAACTGCGGACAACATGGCACCCCACACATACATGGAACCAACTGCCCAAAAAGGATAGAGAGTACAATAACCACAGTGTCATCTGTCAGAGATGTAAACCTTCTGGACATCCATATTGACCATGACACGCCCCTAGGAGATCAATAAACTGAGTCAACTGATCAGTTTGAATGTGACAGCTCTGTAGCACACAGCCAGAGACTGGTAATATGTGGGAGAAACAGGATCCCCACAAGCAGCAAGGCCCTGTAATGGTCTGCAGCTCAATTAGTGTCTGTCAGTGATGAAGCCCTTCTGGACATCCATGCTGACCATGACACACTCCTAGGAGGCCAACAAACTAGACCAGCCTGTCTAGTCAAAATACTCAATGAGAAGTGGTGTACTCATAACCTCTGAGGCCTCAAAGAGGGTAATGATACAGACATATCGGGAACGGAATCGGGGGAGCCATTCTTTTAGTTCATCTCATATGCTCATATAGGCAGCCACTTGAAGGGATAAACGTAGTAGAGGAGCGGCCCTGGTGATGGGACACTCGGTGCAATGCATGCTGAGAGTGCATTGTGGTCTGGCAACAGACCACACCGTGGTCGAGGCCTTTAGCTTCGACTACACCCCTCCCTCTAAACCTAACCCGCCAGATCCTAGCATTGCATCGACTGACCAGCCTCGCTGCTCTCTATACCCAAGGCTTAAGCTGAATTCTAACTCCTTCTGTGGGGTGAAATAAGATGAGATTGGGCAGCAGTGAAATGTAGCTAGTATCTACAATCGTATAGACAAGCGTTAAATAAACCCTCATTACAGGTCAAAACATGACCTTGGATGCCAACAAACTGCATAAAACAGTCATGTCTGGCAAAGGTCATGTTTTGACACCACTGTAAGACCATAATTAGGACCTTAAAAAATGATGCCTATTTTTAAGACACATAACATTGGACATGACTGACATGCAGAATCAAAAGCCCTGCCTGGCCTCCACTCATACACCAAAGCCCTGTTTGGCTTTTCTTAACCACTAGATGGAACCCTAAACCTCTTTAAGACCTAAGTTTATTTTGCCCTCTTAAACCATACTTGACTCAACACCCTGTCCTCCTGATTTACTTTAATCCCAATATAGAATGTAAACAAGAGAGACATAACAGTGTCTAAGATTAGGGGAGAACTTGGGGTACCATACCTGAACCTAAGTCCCTCCCAACACTGTTTGGGTGTCATAAGACAGTGCCTGAACTTAAAGGAGGACTCTAGGCACCATACCTAAGCCTAAGTTCCTCCTAGCACTGCTGGAGAGTCATAAACAGTGTCTCAACTTAATGGAGGACTTAGAAGACCATACCTAAACCTAAGTCCCTCCGAGCACTGTCTACATGTCAGACAGAGTGCCTAAGCCTAACCAGCACTTTATACTGACATAACCACTACCCATCCCTTAACCCATAGCCTAACCAAGCCCATTAGTGCCTAAATTTAACCAAGATTTATAAATTTAATCAAGTACCAGTTGGTAAACATGGCCCCATCCCAACTTAAATACACACCCTAACCCCTCCCATTATTAAGAAAATTGTCACCCTGGCTTAAGCCTAAATAATTGGAACTATTGAATGACGTATATAGTCAATTAGACTGAGGGAGTAAGGCCCAATGTTGGTGTCACTGTCTTGACCCTGGGGTCATGGGGTGTGCGAGGAGTCTCTCCTGAGCATCTAGGGGGGCTTCGTGGTTTGGAGACCATGGGGGTGTGCCTGGGTGCTTGGGAGTGGCACACTTGCATATCCTGTGATCCATAGGTGTTCAGGCATTGACCCAAGAAGGCATCATAAAGTGTAATAGCATGCCTCAATTTAGAGGCCTAATATTGGTGTCACTGTCTTGACCCTGGGGTCATGGGATATACGGGGAGTCACTCATGAGCATTAATAGGGGCTTCATGGTTGCAGTGATGGAATACATGTGGGCTTAGACCCTGTTGCCCCGAAGTGGCACGATGTACCCGGCCTGATATCATGAAAGTGTACCTGAGTGCTTGTGGGTGACACACTTACGGATTCTGTGATTCAAAGGTGTTCAAACACTGATTCAAGGAGGCATTACATGCTAAAGGCCAAAAATGCCTGGATGAAAAAATGGGAAAGTGTGATTTTCATTGTTCACCTGATGCATAGCACAGGTCCACAATCAAAACACACAGGGATTGGCATGAAAATGTATGGTTAAGAGAGTCGGTAAGGGGCGACCGACCTTGCAAAAAGACACCTACCAACAAAAAAGACACCCTCAAGTTGGAAACAGCCATAACTTGGCGAAAGAATGGAGGATTTTACCCATTTCTTTTTGTGTCTTATTTACTTTTTTACAAAGAAATTTAATTTCTAATCGAAAAATTTTATAAGAGGTCGAGGATATATGCAAAAGCCGTGCAATGGTGTTAGAGGAAAATACTTTCTCGCTAGAGTGGAGGCTAGCCACGCCCCCCCCGCACAAGTGAAGCTGCGCGCTCTGCGACAGGCTCATTGTGCTTGGGAAATTCAACAAGACCGCATCGTTACAAAAGCTCTTTTCACCTGGAAACTTCATAGAAAGACCATTTAAGTCACATTTTTGGATCACAGTCAGTTTGGTACACCTGAAGAGATCCGCTGGGATCGAAACGCGTCGTGTCTTAGTTAAGCTGACGACTTCTACGACCTAATTTCCTTGTCGCGTGTTGGAAGAAAGACACACGGACAAGGCCAAGAAAAAGAGCAACAAAGCCCTTATCAGGGCTAAAGAAGAACACTAGCCCTTCTAAGGGCTTAGAAGACATACTGCGGCAGGGAATGACAGATTAAGCTCCATAAATGCCACCCATAAGTGAATGAAAAACGGGGCAAAGAGATTCAATGTCGGCGTTCCAAGATGAACAGCTAGTTTAACACTAGCGTGCCTTGTAGTCAAGATGTATAGCGAGCTTAACACCAGCGTACCTTGCAGAAACAGCCACTTTGGAAAATACCCATTAGGTAGAACATCTGTTTTACTGAAGATACGCTAGCAGCCAGGCAGGCTCATTCTGGAAAAGATCTGCTCAATGGAAACACAGTCTGAGGACTGTTGGAATACAATTGAAGTCAACGTCTGCACCAGAAACGTCTGACTGTCCAAGATAAAATAAAAAATAAAATTAAAAAAGGCAGTCATATATAGCATCAAATTGCCTGGGCAGACATGTCTACAAAGAAAGACAGATAAGCAGCACAGTATAAGACTGCACTTAGTGTCAGGGATTAAGTCACAGTCAATATCCCTGACCATGACTGCACGCCTGGGGTCTAGGGTAGATACACACCCGCCCAGGGTGCCTCTTACAAGTACATCTTCATGCCCAGGCTACATTCACTGCAGAGGCCTCCCAAACTATAGACAGGCAATAGAGCCTTGGCAACAACAGTACAAAGCCTACCAGGCAATTGTGTAGATTTGGAATAAAATTGGAGGGTCCTACGGGATCAATGAAGGGGTAACATGATGAATGGGGTGCCATTCTCCTATGATATAATTCCTGAAAGTCATCCATAAGAAATCATTTGTGAGAGTGGTGATGTCCCCGCATTAAGTAGCATTTGAAAGAAAAATTAAGTCTACTGATCAATCTATGGAATTAACATAGAAGGTAACAACTGCGGACAACATGGCACCCCACACATACATGGAACCAACTGCCCAAAAAGGATAGAGAGTACAATAACCACAGTGTCATCTGTCAGAGATGTAAACCTTCTGGACATCCATATTGACCATGACACGCCCCTAGGAGATCAATAAACTGAGTCAACTGATCAGTTTGAATGTGACAGCTCTGTAGCACACAGCCAGAGACTGGTAATATGTGGGAGAAACAGGATCCCCACAAGCAGCAAGGCCCTGTAATGGTCTGCAGCTCAATTAGTGTCTGTCAGTGATGAAGCCCTTCTGGACATCCATGCTGACCATGACACACTCCTAGGAGGCCAACAAACTAGACCAGCCTGTCTAGTCAAAATACTCAATGAGAAGTGGTGTACTCATAACCTCTGAGGCCTCAAAGAGGGTAATGATACAGACATATCGGGAACGGAATCGGGGGAGCCATTCTTTTAGTTCATCTCATATGCTCATATAGGCAGCCACTTGAAGGGATAAACGTAGTAGAGGAGCGGCCCTGGTGATGGGACACTCGGTGCAATGCATGCTGAGAGTGCATTGTGGTCTGGCAACAGACCACACCGTGGTCGAGGCCTTTAGCTTCGACTACACCCCTCCCTCTAAACCTAACCCGCCAGATCCTAGCATTGCATCGACTGACCAGCCTCGCTGCTCTCTATACCCAAGGCTTAAGCTGAATTCTAACTCCTTCTGTGGGGTGAAATAAGATGAGATTGGGCAGCAGTGAAATGTAGCTAGTATCTACAATCGTATAGACAAGCGTTAAATAAACCCTCATTACAGGTCAAAACATGACCTTGGATGCCAACAAACTGCATAAAACAGTCATGTCTGGCAAAGGTCATGTTTTGACACCACTGTAAGACCATAATTAGGACCTTAAAAAATGATGCCTATTTTTAAGACACATAACATTGGACATGACTGACATGCAGAATCAAAAGCCCTGCCTGGCCTCCACTCATACACCAAAGCCCTGTTTGGCTTTTCTTAACCACTAGATGGAACCCTAAACCTCTTTAAGACCTAAGTTTATTTTGCCCTCTTAAACCATACTTGACTCAACACCCTGTCCTCCTGATTTACTTTAATCCCAATATAGAATGTAAACAAGAGAGACATAACAGTGTCTAAGATTAGGGGAGAACTTGGGGTACCATACCTGAACCTAAGTCCCTCCCAACACTGTTTGGGTGTCATAAGACAGTGCCTGAACTTAAAGGAGGACTCTAGGCACCATACCTAAGCCTAAGTTCCTCCTAGCACTGCTGGAGAGTCATAAACAGTGTCTCAACTTAATGGAGGACTTAGAAGACCATACCTAAACCTAAGTCCCTCCGAGCACTGTCTACATGTCAGACAGAGTGCCTAAGCCTAACCAGCACTTTATACTGACATAACCACTACCCATCCCTTAACCCATAGCCTAACCAAGCCCATTAGTGCCTAAATTTAACCAAGATTTATAAATTTAATCAAGTACCAGTTGGTAAACATGGCCCCATCCCAACTTAAATACACACCCTAACCCCTCCCATTATTAAGAAAATTGTCACCCTGGCTTAAGCCTAAATAATTGGAACTATTGAATGACGTATATAGTCAATTAGACTGAGGGAGTAAGGCCCAATGTTGGTGTCACTGTCTTGACCCTGGGGTCATGGGGTGTGCGAGGAGTCTCTCCTGAGCATCTAGGGGGGCTTCGTGGTTTGGAGACCATGGGGGTGTGCCTGGGTGCTTGGGAGTGGCACACTTGCATATCCTGTGATCCATAGGTGTTCAGGCATTGACCCAAGAAGGCATCATAAAGTGTAATAGCATGCCTCAATTTAGAGGCCTAATATTGGTGTCACTGTCTTGACCCTGGGGTCATGGGATATACGGGGAGTCACTCATGAGCATTAATAGGGGCTTCATGGTTGCAGTGATGGAATACATGTGGGCTTAGACCCTGTTGCCCCGAAGTGGCACGATGTACCCGGCCTGATATCATGAAAGTGTACCTGAGTGCTTGTGGGTGACACACTTACGGATTCTGTGATTCAAAGGTGTTCAAACACTGATTCAAGGAGGCATTACATGCTAAAGGCCAAAAATGCCTGGATGAAAAAATGGGAAAGTGTGATTTTCATTGTTCACCTGATGCATAGCACAGGTCCACAATCAAAACACACAGGGATTGGCATGAAAATGTATGGTTAAGAGAGTCGGTAAGGGGCGACCGACCTTGCAAAAAGACACCTACCAACAAAAAAGACACCCTCAAGTTGGAAACAGCCATAACTTGGCGAAAGAATGGAGGATTTTACCCATTTCTTTTTGTGTCTTATTTACTTTTTTACAAAGAAATTTAATTTCTAATCGAAAAATTTTATAAGAGGTCGAGGATATATGCAAAAGCCGTGCAATGGTGTTAGAGGAAAATACTTTCTCGCTAGAGTGGAGGCTAGCCACGCCCCCCCCGCACAAGTGAAGCTGCGCGCTCTGCGACAGGCTCATTGTGCTTGGGAAATTCAACAAGACCGCATCGTTACAAAAGCTCTTTTCACCTGGAAACTTCATAGAAAGACCATTTAAGTCACATTTTTGGATCACAGTCAGTTTGGTACACCTGAAGAGATCCGCTGGGATCGAAACGCGTCGTGTCTTAGTTAAGCTGACGACTTCTACGACCTAATTTCCTTGTCGCGTGTTGGAAGAAAGACACACGGACAAGGCCAAGAAAAAGAGCAACAAAGCCCTTATCAGGGCTAAAGAAGAACACTAGCCCTTCTAAGGGCTTAGAAGACATACTGCGGCAGGGAATGACAGATTAAGCTCCATAAATGCCACCCATAAGTGAATGAAAAACGGGGCAAAGAGATTCAATGTCGGCGTTCCAAGATGAACAGCTAGTTTAACACTAGCGTGCCTTGTAGTCAAGATGTATAGCGAGCTTAACACCAGCGTACCTTGCAGAAACAGCCACTTTGGAAAATACCCATTAGGTAGAACATCTGTTTTACTGAAGATACGCTAGCAGCCAGGCAGGCTCATTCTGGAAAAGATCTGCTCAATGGAAACACAGTCTGAGGACTGTTGGAATACAATTGAAGTCAACGTCTGCACCAGAAACGTCTGACTGTCCAAGATAAAATAAAAAATAAAATTAAAAAAGGCAGTCATATATAGCATCAAATTGCCTGGGCAGACATGTCTACAAAGAAAGACAGATAAGCAGCACAGTATAAGACTGCACTTAGTGTCAGGGATTAAGTCACAGTCAATATCCCTGACCATGACTGCACGCCTGGGGTCTAGGGTAGATACACACCCGCCCAGGGTGCCTCTTACAAGTACATCTTCATGCCCAGGCTACATTCACTGCAGAGGCCTCCCAAACTATAGACAGGCAATAGAGCCTTGGCAACAACAGTACAAAGCCTACCAGGCAATTGTGTAGATTTGGAATAAAATTGGAGGGTCCTACGGGATCAATGAAGGGGTAACATGATGAATGGGGTGCCATTCTCCTATGATATAATTCCTGAAAGTCATCCATAAGAAATCATTTGTGAGAGTGGTGATGTCCCCGCATTAAGTAGCATTTGAAAGAAAAATTAAGTCTACTGATCAATCTATGGAATTAACATAGAAGGTAACAACTGCGGACAACATGGCACCCCACACATACATGGAACCAACTGCCCAAAAAGGATAGAGAGTACAATAACCACAGTGTCATCTGTCAGAGATGTAAACCTTCTGGACATCCATATTGACCATGACACGCCCCTAGGAGATCAATAAACTGAGTCAACTGATCAGTTTGAATGTGACAGCTCTGTAGCACACAGCCAGAGACTGGTAATATGTGGGAGAAACAGGATCCCCACAAGCAGCAAGGCCCTGTAATGGTCTGCAGCTCAATTAGTGTCTGTCAGTGATGAAGCCCTTCTGGACATCCATGCTGACCATGACACACTCCTAGGAGGCCAACAAACTAGACCAGCCTGTCTAGTCAAAATACTCAATGAGAAGTGGTGTACTCATAACCTCTGAGGCCTCAAAGAGGGTAATGATACAGACATATCGGGAACGGAATCGGGGGAGCCATTCTTTTAGTTCATCTCATATGCTCATATAGGCAGCCACTTGAAGGGATAAACGTAGTAGAGGAGCGGCCCTGGTGATGGGACACTCGGTGCAATGCATGCTGAGAGTGCATTGTGGTCTGGCAACAGACCACACCGTGGTCGAGGCCTTTAGCTTCGACTACACCCCTCCCTCTAAACCTAAACCCTAACCCTAACCCTAACCCTAACCCTAACCCTAACCCTAACCCAAACCCTAACCCTAAACCCTAACCCTAACCCTAACCCTAACCCTAACCCTAACCCTAACCCTAACCCTAACCCTAACCCTAACCCTAACCCTAACCTAACCCTAACCCTAACCCTAACCCTAACCCTAACCCTAACCCTCAACTTAATGGAGGACTTAGAAGACCATACCTAAACCTAAGTCCCTCCGAGCACTGTCTACATGTCAGACAGAGTGCCTAAGCCTAACCAGCACTTTATACTGACATAACCACTACCCATCCCTTAACCCATAGCCTAACCAAGCCCATTAGTGCCTAAATTTAACCAAGATTTATAAATTTAATCAAGTACCAGTTGGTAAACATGGCCCCATCCCAACTTAAATACACACCCTAACCCCTCCCATTATTAAGAAAATTGTCACCCTGGCTTAAGCCTAAATAATTGGAACTATTGAATGACGTATATAGTCAATTAGACTGAGGGAGTAAGGCCCAATGTTGGTGTCACTGTCTTGACCCTGGGGTCATGGGGTGTGCGAGGAGTCTCTCCTGAGCATCTAGGGGGGCTTCGTGGTTTGGAGACCATGGGGGTGTGCCTGGGTGCTTGGGAGTGGCACACTTGCATATCCTGTGATCCATAGGTGTTCAGGCATTGACCCAAGAAGGCATCATAAAGTGTAATAGCATGCCTCAATTTAGAGGCCTAATATTGGTGTCACTGTCTTGACCCTGGGGTCATGGGATATACGGGGAGTCACTCATGAGCATTAATAGGGGCTTCATGGTTGCAGTGATGGAATACATGTGGGCTTAGACCCTGTTGCCCCGAAGTGGCACGATGTACCCGGCCTGATATCATGAAAGTGTACCTGAGTGCTTGTGGGTGACACACTTACGGATTCTGTGATTCAAAGGTGTTCAAACACTGATTCAAGGAGGCATTACATGCTAAAGGCCAAAAATGCCTGGATGAAAAAATGGGAAAGTGTGATTTTCATTGTTCACCTGATGCATAGCACAGGTCCACAATCAAAACACACAGGGATTGGCATGAAAATGTATGGTTAAGAGAGTCGGTAAGGGGCGACCGACCTTGCAAAAAGACACCTACCAACAAAAAAGACACCCTCAAGTTGGAAACAGCCATAACTTGGCGAAAGAATGGAGGATTTTACCCATTTCTTTTTGTGTCTTATTTACTTTTTTACAAAGAAATTTAATTTCTAATCGAAAAATTTTATAAGAGGTCGAGGATATATGCAAAAGCCGTGCAATGGTGTTAGAGGAAAATACTTTCTCGCTAGAGTGGAGGCTAGCCACGCCCCCCCCGCACAAGTGAAGCTGCGCGCTCTGCGACAGGCTCATTGTGCTTGGGAAATTCAACAAGACCGCATCGTTACAAAAGCTCTTTTCACCTGGAAACTTCATAGAAAGACCATTTAAGTCACATTTTTGGATCACAGTCAGTTTGGTACACCTGAAGAGATCCGCTGGGATCGAAACGCGTCGTGTCTTAGTTAAGCTGACGACTTCTACGACCTAATTTCCTTGTCGCGTGTTGGAAGAAAGACACACGGACAAGGCCAAGAAAAAGAGCAACAAAACCCTTATCAGGGCTAAAGAAGAACACTAGCCCTTCTAAGGGCTTAGAAGACATACTGCGGCAGGGAATGACAGATTAAGCTCCATAAATGCCACCCATAAGTGAATGAAAAACGGGGCAAAGAGATTCAATGTCGGCGTTCCAAGATGAACAGCTAGTTTAACACTAGCGTGCCTTGTAGTCAAGATGTATAGCGAGCTTAACACCAGCGTACCTTGCAGAAACAGCCACTTTGGAAAATACCCATTAGGTAGAACATCTGTTTTACTGAAGATACGCTAGCAGCCAGGCAGGCTCATTCTGGAAAAGATCTGCTCAATGGAAACACAGTCTGAGGACTGTTGGAATACAATTGAAGTCAACGTCTGCACCAGAAACGTCTGACTGTCCAAGATAAAATAAAAAATAAAATTAAAAAAGGCAGTCATATATAGCATCAAATTGCCTGGGCAGACATGTCTACAAAGAAAGACAGATAAGCAGCACAGTATAAGACTGCACTTAGTGTCAGGGATTAAGTCACAGTCAATATCCCTGACCATGACTGCACGCCTGGGGTCTAGGGTAGATACACACCCGCCCAGGGTGCCTCTTACAAGTACATCTTCATGCCCAGGCTACATTCACTGCAGAGGCCTCCCAAACTATAGACAGGCAATAGAGCCTTGGCAACAACAGTACAAAGCCTACCAGGCAATTGTGTAGATTTGGAATAAAATTGGAGGGTCCTACGGGATCAATGAAGGGGTAACATGATGAATGGGGTGCCATTCTCCTATGATATAATTCCTGAAAGTCATCCATAAGAAATCATTTGTGAGAGTGGTGATGTCCCCGCATTAAGTAGCATTTGAAAGAAAAATTAAGTCTACTGATCAATCTATGGAATTAACATAGAAGGTAACAACTGCGGACAACATGGCACCCCACACATACATGGAACCAACTGCCCAAAAAGGATAGAGAGTACAATAACCACAGTGTCATCTGTCAGAGATGTAAACCTTCTGGACATCCATATTGACCATGACACGCCCCTAGGAGATCAATAAACTGAGTCAACTGATCAGTTTGAATGTGACAGCTCTGTAGCACACAGCCAGAGACTGGTAATATGTGGGAGAAACAGGATCCCCACAAGCAGCAAGGCCCTGTAATGGTCTGCAGCTCAATTAGTGTCTGTCAGTGATGAAGCCCTTCTGGACATCCATGCTGACCATGACACACTCCTAGGAGGCCAACAAACTAGACCAGCCTGTCTAGTCAAAATACTCAATGAGAAGTGGTGTACTCATAACCTCTGAGGCCTCAAAGAGGGTAATGATACAGACATATCGGGAACGGAATCGGGGGAGCCATTCTTTTAGTTCATCTCATATGCTCATATAGGCAGCCACTTGAAGGGATAAACGTAGTAGAGGAGCGGCCCTGGTGATGGGACACTCGGTGCAATGCATGCTGAGAGTGCATTGTGGTCTGGCAACAGACCACACCGTGGTCGAGGCCTTTAGCTTCGACTACACCCCTCCCTCTAAACCTAACCCGCCAGATCCTAGCATTGCATCGACTGACCAGCCTCGCTGCTCTCTATACCCAAGGCTTAAGCTGAATTCTAACTCCTTCTGTGGGGTGAAATAAGATGAGATTGGGCAGCAGTGAAATGTAGCTAGTATCTACAATCGTATAGACAAGCGTTAAATAAACCCTCATTACAGGTCAAAACATGACCTTGGATGCCAACAAACTGCATAAAACAGTCATGTCTGGCAAAGGTCATGTTTTGACACCACTGTAAGACCATAATTAGGACCTTAAAAAATGATGCCTATTTTTAAGACACATAACATTGGACATGACTGACATGCAGAATCAAAAGCCCTGCCTGGCCTCCACTCATACACCAAAGCCCTGTTTGGCTTTTCTTAACCACTAGATGGAACCCTAAACCTCTTTAAGACCTAAGTTTATTTTGCCCTCTTAAACCATACTTGACTCAACACCCTGTCCTCCTGATTTACTTTAATCCCAATATAGAATGTAAACAAGAGAGACATAACAGTGTCTAAGATTAGGGGAGAACTTGGGGTACCATACCTGAACCTAAGTCCCTCCCAACACTGTTTGGGTGTCATAAGACAGTGCCTGAACTTAAAGGAGGACTCTAGGCACCATACCTAAGCCTAAGTTCCTCCTAGCACTGCTGGAGAGTCATAAACAGTGTCTCAACTTAATGGAGGACTTAGAAGACCATACCTAAACCTAAGTCCCTCCGAGCACTGTCTACATGTCAGACAGAGTGCCTAAGCCTAACCAGCACTTTATACTGACATAACCACTACCCATCCCTTAACCCATAGCCTAACCAAGCCCATTAGTGCCTAAATTTAACCAAGATTTATAAATTTAATCAAGTACCAGTTGGTAAACATGGCCCCATCCCAACTTAAATACACACCCTAACCCCTCCCATTATTAAGAAAATTGTCACCCTGGCTTAAGCCTAAATAATTGGAACTATTGAATGACGTATATAGTCAATTAGACTGAGGGAGTAAGGCCCAATGTTGGTGTCACTGTCTTGACCCTGGGGTCATGGGGTGTGCGAGGAGTCTCTCCTGAGCATCTAGGGGGGCTTCGTGGTTTGGAGACCATGGGGGTGTGCCTGGGTGCTTGGGAGTGGCACACTTGCATATCCTGTGATCCATAGGTGTTCAGGCATTGACCCAAGAAGGCATCATAAAGTGTAATAGCATGCCTCAATTTAGAGGCCTAATATTGGTGTCACTGTCTTGACCCTGGGGTCATGGGATATACGAGGAGTCACTCATGAGCATTAATAGGGGCTTCATGGTTGCAGTGATGGAATACATGTGGGCTTAGACCCTGTTGCCCCGAAGTGGCACGATGTACCCGGCCTGATATCATGAAAGTGTACCTGAGTGCTTGTGGGTGACACACTTACGGATTCTGTGATTCAAAGGTGTTCAAACACTGATTCAAGGAGGCATTACATGCTAAAGGCCAAAAATGCCTGGATGAAAAAATGGGAAAGTGTGATTTTCATTGTTCACCTGATGCATAGCACAGGTCCACAATCAAAACACACAGGGATTGGCATGAAAATGTATGGTTAAGAGAGTCGGTAAGGGGCGACCGACCTTGCAAAAAGACACCTACCAACAAAAAAGACACCCTCAAGTTGGAAACAGCCATAACTTGGCGAAAGAATGGAGGATTTTACCCATTTCTTTTTGTGTCTTATTTACTTTTTTACAAAGAAATTTAATTTCTAATCGAAAAATTTTATAAGAGGTCGAGGATATATGCAAAAGCCGTGCAATGGTGTTAGAGGAAAATACTTTCTCGCTAGAGTGGAGGCTAGCCACGCCCCCCCCGCACAAGTGAAGCTGCGCGCTCTGCGACAGGCTCATTGTGCTTGGGAAATTCAACAAGACCGCATCGTTACAAAAGCTCTTTTCACCTGGAAACTTCATAGAAAGACCATTTAAGTCACATTTTTGGATCACAGTCAGTTTGGTACACCTGAAGAGATCCGCTGGGATCGAAACGCGTCGTGTCTTAGTTAAGCTGACGACTTCTACGACCTAATTTCCTTGTCGCGTGTTGGAAGAAAGACACACGGACAAGGCCAAGAAAAAGAGCAACAAAGCCCTTATCAGGGCTAAAGAAGAACACTAGCCCTTCTAAGGGCTTAGAAGACATACTGCGGCAGGGAATGACAGATTAAGCTCCATAAATGCCACCCATAAGTGAATGAAAAACGGGGCAAAGAGATTCAATGTCGGCGTTCCAAGATGAACAGCTAGTTTAACACTAGCGTGCCTTGTAGTCAAGATGTATAGCGAGCTTAACACCAGCGTACCTTGCAGAAACAGCCACTTTGGAAAATACCCATTAGGTAGAACATCTGTTTTACTGAAGATACGCTAGCAGCCAGGCAGGCTCATTCTGGAAAAGATCTGCTCAATGGAAACACAGTCTGAGGACTGTTGGAATACAATTGAAGTCAACGTCTGCACCAGAAACGTCTGACTGTCCAAGATAAAATAAAAAATAAAATTAAAAAAGGCAGTCATATATAGCATCAAATTGCCTGGGCAGACATGTCTACAAAGAAAGACAGATAAGCAGCACAGTATAAGACTGCACTTAGTGTCAGGGATTAAGTCACAGTCAATATCCCTGACCATGACTGCACGCCTGGGGTCTAGGGTAGATACACACCCGCCCAGGGTGCCTCTTACAAGTACATCTTCATGCCCAGGCTACATTCACTGCAGAGGCCTCCCAAACTATAGACAGGCAATAGAGCCTTGGCAACAACAGTACAAAGCCTACCAGGCAATTGTGTAGATTTGGAATAAAATTGGAGGGTCCTACGGGATCAATGAAGGGGTAACATGATGAATGGGGTGCCATTCTCCTATGATATAATTCCTGAAAGTCATCCATAAGAAATCATTTGTGAGAGTGGTGATGTCCCCGCATTAAGTAGCATTTGAAAGAAAAATTAAGTCTACTGATCAATCTATGGAATTAACATAGAAGGTAACAACTGCGGACAACATGGCACCCCACACATACATGGAACCAACTGCCCAAAAAGGATAGAGAGTACAATAACCACAGTGTCATCTGTCAGAGATGTAAACCTTCTGGACATCCATATTGACCATGACACGCCCCTAGGAGATCAATAAACTGAGTCAACTGATCAGTTTGAATGTGACAGCTCTGTAGCACACAGCCAGAGACTGGTAATATGTGGGAGAAACAGGATCCCCACAAGCAGCAAGGCCCTGTAATGGTCTGCAGCTCAATTAGTGTCTGTCAGTGATGAAGCCCTTCTGGACATCCATGCTGACCATGACACACTCCTAGGAGGCCAACAAACTAGACCAGCCTGTCTAGTCAAAATACTCAATGAGAAGTGGTGTACTCATAACCTCTGAGGCCTCAAAGAGGGTAATGATACAGACATATCGGGAACGGAATCGGGGGAGCCATTCTTTTAGTTCATCTCATATGCTCATATAGGCAGCCACTTGAAGGGATAAACGTAGTAGAGGAGCGGCCCTGGTGATGGGACACTCGGTGCAATGCATGCTGAGAGTGCATTGTGGTCTGGCAACAGACCACACCGTGGTCGAGGCCTTTAGCTTCGACTACACCCCTCCCTCTAAACCTAACCCGCCAGATCCTAGCATTGCATCGACTGACCAGCCTCGCTGCTCTCTATACCCAAGGCTTAAGCTGAATTCTAACTCCTTCTGTGGGGTGAAATAAGATGAGATTGGGCAGCAGTGAAATGTAGCTAGTATCTACAATCGTATAGACAAGCGTTAAATAAACCCTCATTACAGGTCAAAACATGACCTTGGATGCCAACAAACTGCATAAAACAGTCATGTCTGGCAAAGGTCATGTTTTGACACCACTGTAAGACCATAATTAGGACCTTAAAAAATGATGCCTATTTTTAAGACACATAACATTGGACATGACTGACATGCAGAATCAAAAGCCCTGCCTGGCCTCCACTCATACACCAAAGCCCTGTTTGGCTTTTCTTAACCACTAGATGGAACCCTAAACCTCTTTAAGACCTAAGTTTATTTTGCCCTCTTAAACCATACTTGACTCAACACCCTGTCCTCCTGATTTACTTTAATCCCAATATAGAATGTAAACAAGAGAGACATAACAGTGTCTAAGATTAGGGGAGAACTTGGGGTACCATACCTGAACCTAAGTCCCTCCCAACACTGTTTGGGTGTCATAAGACAGTGCCTGAACTTAAAGGAGGACTCTAGGCACCATACCTAAGCCTAAGTTCCTCCTAGCACTGCTGGAGAGTCATAAACAGTGTCTCAACTTAATGGAGGACTTAGAAGACCATACCTAAACCTAAGTCCCTCCGAGCACTGTCTACATGTCAGACAGAGTGCCTAAGCCTAACCAGCACTTTATACTGACATAACCACTACCCATCCCTTAACCCATAGCCTAACCAAGCCCATTAGTGCCTAAATTTAACCAAGATTTATAAATTTAATCAAGTACCAGTTGGTAAACATGGCCCCATCCCAACTTAAATACACACCCTAACCCCTCCCATTATTAAGAAAATTGTCACCCTGGCTTAAGCCTAAATAATTGGAACTATTGAATGACGTATATAGTCAATTAGACTGAGGGAGTAAGGCCCAATGTTGGTGTCACTGTCTTGACCCTGGGGTCATGGGGTGTGCGAGGAGTCTCTCCTGAGCATCTAGGGGGGCTTCGTGGTTTGGAGACCATGGGGGTGTGCCTGGGTGCTTGGGAGTGGCACACTTGCATATCCTGTGATCCATAGGTGTTCAGGCATTGACCCAAGAAGGCATCATAAAGTGTAATAGCATGCCTCAATTTAGAGGCCTAATATTGGTGTCACTGTCTTGACCCTGGGGTCATGGGATATACGAGGAGTCACTCATGAGCATTAATAGGGGCTTCATGGTTGCAGTGATGGAATACATGTGGGCTTAGACCCTGTTGCCCCGAAGTGGCACGATGTACCCGGCCTGATATCATGAAAGTGTACCTGAGTGCTTGTGGGTGACACACTTACGGATTCTGTGATTCAAAGGTGTTCAAACACTGATTCAAGGAGGCATTACATGCTAAAGGCCAAAAATGCCTGGATGAAAAAATGGGAAAGTGTGATTTTCATTGTTCACCTGATGCATAGCACAGGTCCACAATCAAAACACACAGGGATTGGCATGAAAATGTATGGTTAAGAGAGTCGGTAAGGGGCGACCGACCTTGCAAAAAGACACCTACCAACAAAAAAGACACCCTCAAGTTGGAAACAGCCATAACTTGGCGAAAGAATGGAGGATTTTACCCATTTCTTTTTGTGTCTTATTTACTTTTTTACAAAGAAATTTAATTTCTAATCGAAAAATTTTATAAGAGGTCGAGGATATATGCAAAAGCCGTGCAATGGTGTTAGAGGAAAATACTTTCTCGCTAGAGTGGAGGCTAGCCACGCCCCCCCCGCACAAGTGAAGCTGCGCG
The DNA here is from genome assembly GCF_964638095.1 of Poromitra crassiceps. Classification (NCBI taxonomy): domain Eukaryota; kingdom Metazoa; phylum Chordata; class Actinopteri; order Beryciformes; family Melamphaidae; genus Poromitra; species Poromitra crassiceps. Next base: position 35,334 of record NW_028152005.1, read on the forward strand.
CTCTGCGACAGGCTCATTGTGCTTGGGAAATTCAACAAGACCGCATCGTTACAAAAGCTCTTTTCACCTGGAAACTTCATAGAAAGACCATTTAAGTCACATTTTTGGATCACAGTCAGTTTGGTACACCTGAAGAGATCCGCTGGGATCGAAACGCGTCGTGTCTTAGTTAAGCTGACGACTTCTACGACCTAATTTCCTTGTCGCGTGTTGGAAGAAAGACACACGGACAAGGCCAAGAAAAAGAGCAACAAAGCCCTTATCAGGGCTAAAGAAGAACACTAGCCCTTCTAAGGGCTTAGAAGACATACTGCGGCAGGGAATGACAGATTAAGCTCCATAAATGCCACCCATAAGTGAATGAAAAACGGGGCAAAGAGATTCAATGTCGGCGTTCCAAGATGAACAGCTAGTTTAACACTAGCGTGCCTTGTAGTCAAGATGTATAGCGAGCTTAACACCAGCGTACCTTGCAGAAACAGCCACTTTGGAAAATACCCATTAGGTAGAACATCTGTTTTACTGAAGATACGCTAGCAGCCAGGCAGGCTCATTCTGGAAAAGATCTGCTCAATGGAAACACAGTCTGAGGACTGTTGGAATACAATTGAAGTCAACGTCTGCACCAGAAACGTCTGACTGTCCAAGATAAAATAAAAAATAAAATTAAAAAAGGCAGTCATATATAGCATCAAATTGCCTGGGCAGACATGTCTACAAAGAAAGACAGATAAGCAGCACAGTATAAGACTGCACTTAGTGTCAGGGATTAAGTCACAGTCAATATCCCTGACCATGACTGCACGCCTGGGGTCTAGGGTAGATACACACCCGCCCAGGGTGCCTCTTACAAGTACATCTTCATGCCCAGGCTACATTCACTGCAGAGGCCTCCCAAACTATAGACAGGCAATAGAGCCTTGGCAACAACAGTACAAAGCCTACCAGGCAATTGTGTAGATTTGGAATAAAATTGGAGGGTCCTACGGGATCAATGAAGGGGTAACATGATGAATGGGGTGCCATTCTCCTATGATATAATTCCTGAAAGTCATCCATAAGAAATCATTTGTGAGAGTGGTGATGTCCCCGCATTAAGTAGCATTTGAAAGAAAAATTAAGTCTACTGATCAATCTATGGAATTAACATAGAAGGTAACAACTGCGGACAACATGGCACCCCACACATACATGGAACCAACTGCCCAAAAAGGATAGAGAGTACAATAACCACAGTGTCATCTGTCAGAGATGTAAACCTTCTGGACATCCATATTGACCATGACACGCCCCTAGGAGATCAATAAACTGAGTCAACTGATCAGTTTGAATGTGACAGCTCTGTAGCACACAGCCAGAGACTGGTAATATGTGGGAGAAACAGGATCCCCACAAGCAGCAAGGCCCTGTAATGGTCTGCAGCTCAATTAGTGTCTGTCAGTGATGAAGCCCTTCTGGACATCCATGCTGACCATGACACACTCCTAGGAGGCCAACAAACTAGACCAGCCTGTCTAGTCAAAATACTCAATGAGAAGTGGTGTACTCATAACCTCTGAGGCCTCAAAGAGGGTAATGATACAGACATATCGGGAACGGAATCGGGGGAGCCATTCTTTTAGTTCATCTCATATGCTCATATAGGCAGCCACTTGAAGGGATAAACGTAGTAGAGGAGCGGCCCTGGTGATGGGACACTCGGTGCAATGCATGCTGAGAGTGCATTGTGGTCTGGCAACAGACCACACCGTGGTCGAGGCCTTTAGCTTCGACTACACCCCTCCCTCTAAACCTAACCCGCCAGATCCTAGCATTGCATCGACTGACCAGCCTCGCTGCTCTCTATACCCAAGGCTTAAGCTGAATTCTAACTCCTTCTGTGGGGTGAAATAAGATGAGATTGGGCAGCAGTGAAATGTAGCTAGTATCTACAATCGTATAGACAAGCGTTAAATAAACCCTCATTACAGGTCAAAACATGACCTTGGATGCCAACAAACTGCATAAAACAGTCATGTCTGGCAAAGGTCATGTTTTGACACCACTGTAAGACCATAATTAGGACCTTAAAAAATGATGCCTATTTTTAAGACACATAACATTGGACATGACTGACATGCAGAATCAAAAGCCCTGCCTGGCCTCCACTCATACACCAAAGCCCTGTTTGGCTTTTCTTAACCACTAGATGGAACCCTAAACCTCTTTAAGACCTAAGTTTATTTTGCCCTCTTAAACCATACTTGACTCAACACCCTGTCCTCCTGATTTACTTTAATCCCAATATAGAATGTAAACAAGAGAGACATAACAGTGTCTAAGATTAGGGGAGAACTTGGGGTACCATACCTGAACCTAAGTCCCTCCCAACACTGTTTGGGTGTCATAAGACAGTGCCTGAACTTAAAGGAGGACTCTAGGCACCATACCTAAGCCTAAGTTCCTCCTAGCACTGCTGGAGAGTCATAAACAGTGTCTCAACTTAATGGAGGACTTAGAAGACCATACCTAAACCTAAGTCCCTCCGAGCACTGTCTACATGTCAGACAGAGTGCCTAAGCCTAACCAGCACTTTATACTGACATAACCACTACCCATCCCTTAACCCATAGCCTAACCAAGCCCATTAGTGCCTAAATTTAACCAAGATTTATAAATTTAATCAAGTACCAGTTGGTAAACATGGCCCCATCCCAACTTAAATACACACCCTAACCCCTCCCATTATTAAGAAAATTGTCACCCTGGCTTAAGCCTAAATAATTGGAACTATTGAATGACGTATATAGTCAATTAGACTGAGGGAGTAAGGCCCAATGTTGGTGTCACTGTCTTGACCCTGGGGTCATGGGGTGTGCGAGGAGTCTCTCCTGAGCATCTAGGGGGGCTTCGTGGTTTGGAGACCATGGGGGTGTGCCTGGGTGCTTGGGAGTGGCACACTTGCATATCCTGTGATCCATAGGTGTTCAGGCATTGACCCAAGAAGGCATCATAAAGTGTAATAGCATGCCTCAATTTAGAGGCCTAATATTGGTGTCACTGTCTTGACCCTGGGGTCATGGGATATACGAGGAGTCACTCATGAGCATTAATAGGGGCTTCATGGTTGCAGTGATGGAATACATGTGGGCTTAGACCCTGTTGCCCCGAAGTGGCACGATGTACCCGGCCTGATATCATGAAAGTGTACCTGAGTGCTTGTGGGTGACACACTTACGGATTCTGTGATTCAAAGGTGTTCAAACACTGATTCAAGGAGGCATTACATGCTAAAGGCCAAAAATGCCTGGATGAAAAAATGGGAAAGTGTGATTTTCATTGTTCACCTGATGCATAGCACAGGTCCACAATCAAAACACACAGGGATTGGCATGAAAATGTATGGTTAAGAGAGTCGGTAAGGGGCGACCGACCTTGCAAAAAGACACCTACCAACAAAAAAGACACCCTCAAGTTGGAAACAGCCATAACTTGGCGAAAGAATGGAGGATTTTACCCATTTCTTTTTGTGTCTTATTTACTTTTTTACAAAGAAATTTAATTTCTAATCGAAAAATTTTATAAGAGGTCGAGGATATATGCAAAAGCCGTGCAATGGTGTTAGAGGAAAATACTTTCTCGCTAGAGTGGAGGCTAGCCACGCCCCCCCCGCACAAGTGAAGCTGCGCGCTCTGCGACAGGCTCATTGTGCTTGGGAAATTCAACAAGACCGCATCGTTACAAAAGCTCTTTTCACCTGGAAACTTCATAGAAAGACCATTTAAGTCACATTTTTGGATCACAGTCAGTTTGGTACACCTGAAGAGATCCGCTGGGATCGAAACGCGTCGTGTCTTAGTTAAGCTGACGACTTCTACGACCTAATTTCCTTGTCGCGTGTTGGAAGAAAGACACACGGACAAGGCCAAGAAAAAGAGCAACAAAGCCCTTATCAGGGCTAAAGAAGAACACTAGCCCTTCTAAGGGCTTAGAAGACATACTGCGGCAGGGAATGACAGATTAAGCTCCATAAATGCCACCCATAAGTGAATGAAAAACGGGGCAAAGAGATTCAATGTCGGCGTTCCAAGATGAACAGCTAGTTTAACACTAGCGTGCCTTGTAGTCAAGATGTATAGCGAGCTTAACACCAGCGTACCTTGCAGAAACAGCCACTTTGGAAAATACCCATTAGGTAGAACATCTGTTTTACTGAAGATACGCTAGCAGCCAGGCAGGCTCATTCTGGAAAAGATCTGCTCAATGGAAACACAGTCTGAGGACTGTTGGAATACAATTGAAGTCAACGTCTGCACCAGAAACGTCTGACTGTCCAAGATAAAATAAAAAATAAAATTAAAAAAGGCAGTCATATATAGCATCAAATTGCCTGGGCAGACATGTCTACAAAGAAAGACAGATAAGCAGCACAGTATAAGACTGCACTTAGTGTCAGGGATTAAGTCACAGTCAATATCCCTGACCATGACTGCACGCCTGGGGTCTAGGGTAGATACACACCCGCCCAGGGTGCCTCTTACAAGTACATCTTCATGCCCAGGCTACATTCACTGCAGAGGCCTCCCAAACTATAGACAGGCAATAGAGCCTTGGCAACAACAGTACAAAGCCTACCAGGCAATTGTGTAGATTTGGAATAAAATTGGAGGGTCCTACGGGATCAATGAAGGGGTAACATGATGAATGGGGTGCCATTCTCCTATGATATAATTCCTGAAAGTCATCCATAAGAAATCATTTGTGAGAGTGGTGATGTCCCCGCATTAAGTAGCATTTGAAAGAAAAATTAAGTCTACTGATCAATCTATGGAATTAACATAGAAGGTAACAACTGCGGACAACATGGCACCCCACACATACATGGAACCAACTGCCCAAAAAGGATAGAGAGTACAATAACCACAGTGTCATCTGTCAGAGATGTAAACCTTCTGGACATCCATATTGACCATGACACGCCCCTAGGAGATCAATAAACTGAGTCAACTGATCAGTTTGAATGTGACAGCTCTGTAGCACACAGCCAGAGACTGGTAATATGTGGGAGAAACAGGATCCCCACAAGCAGCAAGGCCCTGTAATGGTCTGCAGCTCAATTAGTGTCTGTCAGTGATGAAGCCCTTCTGGACATCCATGCTGACCATGACACACTCCTAGGAGGCCAACAAACTAGACCAGCCTGTCTAGTCAAAATACTCAATGAGAAGTGGTGTACTCATAACCTCTGAGGCCTCAAAGAGGGTAATGATACAGACATATCGGGAACGGAATCGGGGGAGCCATTCTTTTAGTTCATCTCATATGCTCATATAGGCAGCCACTTGAAGGGATAAACGTAGTAGAGGAGCGGCCCTGGTGATGGGACACTCGGTGCAATGCATGCTGAGAGTGCATTGTGGTCTGGCAACAGACCACACCGTGGTCGAGGCCTTTAGCTTCGACTACACCCCTCCCTCTAAACCTAACCCGCCAGATCCTAGCATTGCATCGACTGACCAGCCTCGCTGCTCTCTATACCCAAGGCTTAAGCTGAATTCTAACTCCTTCTGTGGGGTGAAATAAGATGAGATTGGGCAGCAGTGAAATGTAGCTAGTATCTACAATCGTATAGACAAGCGTTAAATAAACCCTCATTACAGGTCAAAACATGACCTTGGATGCCAACAAACTGCATAAAACAGTCATGTCTGGCAAAGGTCATGTTTTGACACCACTGTAAGACCATAATTAGGACCTTAAAAAATGATGCCTATTTTTAAGACACATAACATTGGACATGACTGACATGCAGAATCAAAAGCCCTGCCTGGCCTCCACTCATACACCAAAGCCCTGTTTGGCTTTTCTTAACCACTAGATGGAACCCTAAACCTCTTTAAGACCTAAGTTTATTTTGCCCTCTTAAACCATACTTGACTCAACACCCTGTCCTCCTGATTTACTTTAATCCCAATATAGAATGTAAACAAGAGAGACATAACAGTGTCTAAGATTAGGGGAGAACTTGGGGTACCATACCTGAACCTAAGTCCCTCCCAACACTGTTTGGGTGTCATAAGACAGTGCCTGAACTTAAAGGAGGACTCTAGGCACCATACCTAAGCCTAAGTTCCTCCTAGCACTGCTGGAGAGTCATAAACAGTGTCTCAACTTAATGGAGGACTTAGAAGACCATACCTAAACCTAAGTCCCTCCGAGCACTGTCTACATGTCAGACAGAGTGCCTAAGCCTAACCAGCACTTTATACTGACATAACCACTACCCATCCCTTAACCCATAGCCTAACCAAGCCCATTAGTGCCTAAATTTAACCAAGATTTATAAATTTAATCAAGTACCAGTTGGTAAACATGGCCCCATCCCAACTTAAATACACACCCTAACCCCTCCCATTATTAAGAAAATTGTCACCCTGGCTTAAGCCTAAATAATTGGAACTATTGAATGACGTATATAGTCAATTAGACTGAGGGAGTAAGGCCCAATGTTGGTGTCACTGTCTTGACCCTGGGGTCATGGGGTGTGCGAGGAGTCTCTCCTGAGCATCTAGGGGGGCTTCGTGGTTTGGAGACCATGGGGGTGTGCCTGGGTGCTTGGGAGTGGCACACTTGCATATCCTGTGATCCATAGGTGTTCAGGCATTGACCCAAGAAGGCATCATAAAGTGTAATAGCATGCCTCAATTTAGAGGCCTAATATTGGTGTCACTGTCTTGACCCTGGGGTCATGGGATATACGAGGAGTCACTCATGAGCATTAATAGGGGCTTCATGGTTGCAGTGATGGAATACATGTGGGCTTAGACCCTGTTGCCCCGAAGTGGCACGATGTACCCGGCCTGATATCATGAAAGTGTACCTGAGTGCTTGTGGGTGACACACTTACGGATTCTGTGATTCAAAGGTGTTCAAACACTGATTCAAGGAGGCATTACATGCTAAAGGCCAAAAATGCCTGGATGAAAAAATGGGAAAGTGTGATTTTCATTGTTCACCTGATGCATAGCACAGGTCCACAATCAAAACACACAGGGATTGGCATGAAAATGTATGGTTAAGAGAGTCGGTAAGGGGCGACCGACCTTGCAAAAAGACACCTACCAACAAAAAAGACACCCTCAAGTTGGAAACAGCCATAACTTGGCGAAAGAATGGAGGATTTTACCCATTTCTTTTTGTGTCTTATTTACTTTTTTACAAAGAAATTTAATTTCTAATCGAAAAATTTTATAAGAGGTCGAGGATATATGCAAAAGCCGTGCAATGGTGTTAGAGGAAAATACTTTCTCGCTAGAGTGGAGGCTAGCCACGCCCCCCCCGCACAAGTGAAGCTGCGCGCTCTGCGACAGGCTCATTGTGCTTGGGAAATTCAACAAGACCGCATCGTTACAAAAGCTCTTTTCACCTGGAAACTTCATAGAAAGACCATTTAAGTCACATTTTTGGATCACAGTCAGTTTGGTACACCTGAAGAGATCCGCTGGGATCGAAACGCGTCGTGTCTTAGTTAAGCTGACGACTTCTACGACCTAATTTCCTTGTCGCGTGTTGGAAGAAAGACACACGGACAAGGCCAAGAAAAAGAGCAACAAAGCCCTTATCAGGGCTAAAGAAGAACACTAGCCCTTCTAAGGGCTTAGAAGACATACTGCGGCAGGGAATGACAGATTAAGCTCCATAAATGCCACCCATAAGTGAATGAAAAACGGGGCAAAGAGATTCAATGTCGGCGTTCCAAGATGAACAGCTAGTTTAACACTAGCGTGCCTTGTAGTCAAGATGTATAGCGAGCTTAACACCAGCGTACCTTGCAGAAACAGCCACTTTGGAAAATACCCATTAGGTAGAACATCTGTTTTACTGAAGATACGCTAGCAGCCAGGCAGGCTCATTCTGGAAAAGATCTGCTCAATGGAAACACAGTCTGAGGACTGTTGGAATACAATTGAAGTCAACGTCTGCACCAGAAACGTCTGACTGTCCAAGATAAAATAAAAAATAAAATTAAAAAAGGCAGTCATATATAGCATCAAATTGCCTGGGCAGACATGTCTACAAAGAAAGACAGATAAGCAGCACAGTATAAGACTGCACTTAGTGTCAGGGATTAAGTCACAGTCAATATCCCTGACCATGACTGCACGCCTGGGGTCTAGGGTAGATACACACCCGCCCAGGGTGCCTCTTACAAGTACATCTTCATGCCCAGGCTACATTCACTGCAGAGGCCTCCCAAACTATAGACAGGCAATAGAGCCTTGGCAACAACAGTACAAAGCCTACCAGGCAATTGTGTAGATTTGGAATAAAATTGGAGGGTCCTACGGGATCAATGAAGGGGTAACATGATGAATGGGGTGCCATTCTCCTATGATATAATTCCTGAAAGTCATCCATAAGAAATCATTTGTGAGAGTGGTGATGTCCCCGCATTAAGTAGCATTTGAAAGAAAAATTAAGTCTACTGATCAATCTATGGAATTAACATAGAAGGTAACAACTGCGGACAACATGGCACCCCACACATACATGGAACCAACTGCCCAAAAAGGATAGAGAGTACAATAACCACAGTGTCATCTGTCAGAGATGTAAACCTTCTGGACATCCATATTGACCATGACACGCCCCTAGGAGATCAATAAACTGAGTCAACTGATCAGTTTGAATGTGACAGCTCTGTAGCACACAGCCAGAGACTGGTAATATGTGGGAGAAACAGGATCCCCACAAGCAGCAAGGCCCTGTAATGGTCTGCAGCTCAATTAGTGTCTGTCAGTGATGAAGCCCTTCTGGACATCCATGCTGACCATGACACACTCCTAGGAGGCCAACAAACTAGACCAGCCTGTCTAGTCAAAATACTCAATGAGAAGTGGTGTACTCATAACCTCTGAGGCCTCAAAGAGGGTAATGATACAGACATATCGGGAACGGAATCGGGGGAGCCATTCTTTTAGTTCATCTCATATGCTCATATAGGCAGCCACTTGAAGGGATAAACGTAGTAGAGGAGCGGCCCTGGTGATGGGACACTCGGTGCAATGCATGCTGAGAGTGCATTGTGGTCTGGCAACAGACCACACCGTGGTCGAGGCCTTTAGCTTCGACTACACCCCTCCCTCTAAACCTAACCCGCCAGATCCTAGCATTGCATCGACTGACCAGCCTCGCTGCTCTCTATACCCAAGGCTTAAGCTGAATTCTAACTCCTTCTGTGGGGTGAAATAAGATGAGATTGGGCAGCAGTGAAATGTAGCTAGTATCTACAATCGTATAGACAAGCGTTAAATAAACCCTCATTACAGGTCAAAACATGACCTTGGATGCCAACAAACTGCATAAAACAGTCATGTCTGGCAAAGGTCATGTTTTGACACCACTGTAAGACCATAATTAGGACCTTAAAAAATGATGCCTATTTTTAAGACACATAACATTGGACATGACTGACATGCAGAATCAAAAGCCCTGCCTGGCCTCCACTCATACACCAAAGCCCTGTTTGGCTTTTCTTAACCACTAGATGGAACCCTAAACCTCTTTAAGACCTAAGTTTATTTTGCCCTCTTAAACCATACTTGACTCAACACCCTGTCCTCCTGATTTACTTTAATCCCAATATAGAATGTAAACAAGAGAGACATAACAGTGTCTAAGATTAGGGGAGAACTTGGGGTACCATACCTGAACCTAAGTCCCTCCCAACACTGTTTGGGTGTCATAAGACAGTGCCTGAACTTAAAGGAGGACTCTAGGCACCATACCTAAGCCTAAGTTCCTCCTAGCACTGCTGGAGAGTCATAAACAGTGTCTCAACTTAATGGAGGACTTAGAAGACCATACCTAAACCTAAGTCCCTCCGAGCACTGTCTACATGTCAGACAGAGTGCCTAAGCCTAACCAGCACTTTATACTGACATAACCACTACCCATCCCTTAACCCATAGCCTAACCAAGCCCATTAGTGCCTAAATTTAACCAAGATTTATAAATTTAATCAAGTACCAGTTGGTAAACATGGCCCCATCCCAACTTAAATACACACCCTAACCCCTCCCATTATTAAGAAAATTGTCACCCTGGCTTAAGCCTAAATAATTGGAACTATTGAATGACGTATATAGTCAATTAGACTGAGGGAGTAAGGCCCAATGTTGGTGTCACTGTCTTGACCCTGGGGTCATGGGGTGTGCGAGGAGTCTCTCCTGAGCATCTAGGGGGGCTTCGTGGTTTGGAGACCATGGGGGTGTGCCTGGGTGCTTGGGAGTGGCACACTTGCATATCCTGTGATCCATAGGTGTTCAGGCATTGACCCAAGAAGGCATCATAAAGTGTAATAGCATGCCTCAATTTAGAGGCCTAATATTGGTGTCACTGTCTTGACCCTGGGGTCATGGGATATACGAGGAGTCACTCATGAGCATTAATAGGGGCTTCATGGTTGCAGTGATGGAATACATGTGGGCTTAGACCCTGTTGCCCCGAAGTGGCACGATGTACCCGGCCTGATATCATGAAAGTGTACCTGAGTGCTTGTGGGTGACACACTTACGGATTCTGTGATTCAAAGGTGTTCAAACACTGATTCAAGGAGGCATTACATGCTAAAGGCCAAAAATGCCTGGATGAAAAAATGGGAAAGTGTGATTTTCATTGTTCACCTGATGCATAGCACAGGTCCACAATCAAAACACACAGGGATTGGCATGAAAATGTATGGTTAAGAGAGTCGGTAAGGGGCGACCGACCTTGCAAAAAGACACCTACCAACAAAAAAGACACCCTCAAGTTGGAAACAGCCATAACTTGGCGAAAGAATGGAGGATTTTACCCATTTCTTTTTGTGTCTTATTTACTTTTTTACAAAGAAATTTAATTTCTAATCGAAAAATTTTATAAGAGGTCGAGGATATATGCAAAAGCCGTGCAATGGTGTTAGAGGAAAATACTTTCTCGCTAGAGTGGAGGCTAGCCACGCCCCCCCCGCACAAGTGAAGCTGCGCGCTCTGCGACAGGCTCATTGTGCTTGGGAAATTCAACAAGACCGCATCGTTACAAAAGCTCTTTTCACCTGGAAACTTCATAGAAAGACCATTTAAGTCACATTTTTGGATCACAGTCAGTTTGGTACACCTGAAGAGATCCGCTGGGATCGAAACGCGTCGTGTCTTAGTTAAGCTGACGACTTCTACGACCTAATTTCCTTGTCGCGTGTTGGAAGAAAGACACACGGACAAGGCCAAGAAAAAGAGCAACAAAGCCCTTATCAGGGCTAAAGAAGAACACTAGCCCTTCTAAGGGCTTAGAAGACATACTGCGGCAGGGAATGACAGATTAAGCTCCATAAATGCCACCCATAAGTGAATGAAAAACGGGGCAAAGAGATTCAATGTCGGCGTTCCAAGATGAACAGCTAGTTTAACACTAGCGTGCCTTGTAGTCAAGATGTATAGCGAGCTTAACACCAGCGTACCTTGCAGAAACAGCCACTTTGGAAAATACCCATTAGGTAGAACATCTGTTTTACTGAAGATACGCTAGCAGCCAGGCAGGCTCATTCTGGAAAAGATCTGCTCAATGGAAACACAGTCTGAGGACTGTTGGAATACAATTGAAGTCAACGTCTGCACCAGAAACGTCTGACTGTCCAAGATAAAATAAAAAATAAAATTAAAAAAGGCAGTCATATATAGCATCAAATTGCCTGGGCAGACATGTCTACAAAGAAAGACAGATAAGCAGCACAGTATAAGACTGCACTTAGTGTCAGGGATTAAGTCACAGTCAATATCCCTGACCATGACTGCACGCCTGGGGTCTAGGGTAGATACACACCCGCCCAGGGTGCCTCTTACAAGTACATCTTCATGCCCAGGCTACATTCACTGCAGAGGCCTCCCAAACTATAGACAGGCAATAGAGCCTTGGCAACAACAGTACAAAGCCTACCAGGCAATTGTGTAGATTTGGAATAAAATTGGAGGGTCCTACGGGATCAATGAAGGGGTAACATGATGAATGGGGTGCCATTCTCCTATGATATAATTCCTGAAAGTCATCCATAAGAAATCATTTGTGAGAGTGGTGATGTCCCCGCATTAAGTAGCATTTGAAAGAAAAATTAAGTCTACTGATCAATCTATGGAATTAACATAGAAGGTAACAACTGCGGACAACATGGCACCCCACACATACATGGAACCAACTGCCCAAAAAGGATAGAGAGTACAATAACCACAGTGTCATCTGTCAGAGATGTAAACCTTCTGGACATCCATATTGACCATGACACGCCCCTAGGAGATCAATAAACTGAGTCAACTGATCAGTTTGAATGTGACAGCTCTGTAGCACACAGCCAGAGACTGGTAATATGTGGGAGAAACAGGATCCCCACAAGCAGCAAGGCCCTGTAATGGTCTGCAGCTCAATTAGTGTCTGTCAGTGATGAAGCCCTTCTGGACATCCATGCTGACCATGACACACTCCTAGGAGGCCAACAAACTAGACCAGCCTGTCTAGTCAAAATACTCAATGAGAAGTGGTGTACTCATAACCTCTGAGGCCTCAAAGAGGGTAATGATACAGACATATCGGGAACGGAATCGGGGGAGCCATTCTTTTAGTTCATCTCATATGCTCATATAGGCAGCCACTTGAAGGGATAAACGTAGTAGAGGAGCGGCCCTGGTGATGGGACACTCGGTGCAATGCATGCTGAGAGTGCATTGTGGTCTGGCAACAGACCACACCGTGGTCGAGGCCTTTAGCTTCGACTACACCCCTCCCTCTAAACCTAACCCGCCAGATCCTAGCATTGCATCGACTGACCAGCCTCGCTGCTCTCTATACCCAAGGCTTAAGCTGAATTCTAACTCCTTCTGTGGGGTGAAATAAGATGAGATTGGGCAGCAGTGAAATGTAGCTAGTATCTACAATCGTATAGACAAGCGTTAAATAAACCCTCATTACAGGTCAAAACATGACCTTGGATGCCAACAAACTGCATAAAACAGTCATGTCTGGCAAAGGTCATGTTTTGACACCACTGTAAGACCATAATTAGGACCTTAAAAAATGATGCCTATTTTTAAGACACATAACATTGGACATGACTGACATGCAGAATCAAAAGCCCTGCCTGGCCTCCACTCATACACCAAAGCCCTGTTTGGCTTTTCTTAACCACTAGATGGAACCCTAAACCTCTTTAAGACCTAAGTTTATTTTGCCCTCTTAAACCATACTTGACTCAACACCCTGTCCTCCTGATTTACTTTAATCCCAATATAGAATGTAAACAAGAGAGACATAACAGTGTCTAAGATTAGGGGAGAACTTGGGGTACCATACCTGAACCTAAGTCCCTCCCAACACTGTTTGGGTGTCATAAGACAGTGCCTGAACTTAAAGGAGGACTCTAGGCACCATACCTAAGCCTAAGTTCCTCCTAGCACTGCTGGAGAGTCATAAACAGTGTCTCAACTTAATGGAGGACTTAGAAGACCATACCTAAACCTAAGTCCCTCCGAGCACTGTCTACATGTCAGACAGAGTGCCTAAGCCTAACCAGCACTTTATACTGACATAACCACTACCCATCCCTTAACCCATAGCCTAACCAAGCCCATTAGTGCCTAAATTTAACCAAGATTTATAAATTTAATCAAGTACCAGTTGGTAAACATGGCCCCATCCCAACTTAAATACACACCCTAACCCCTCCCATTATTAAGAAAATTGTCACCCTGGCTTAAGCCTAAATAATTGGAACTATTGAATGACGTATATAGTCAATTAGACTGAGGGAGTAAGGCCCAATGTTGGTGTCACTGTCTTGACCCTGGGGTCATGGGGTGTGCGAGGAGTCTCTCCTGAGCATCTAGGGGGGCTTCGTGGTTTGGAGACCATGGGGGTGTGCCTGGGTGCTTGGGAGTGGCACACTTGCATATCCTGTGATCCATAGGTGTTCAGGCATTGACCCAAGAAGGCATCATAAAGTGTAATAGCATGCCTCAATTTAGAGGCCTAATATTGGTGTCACTGTCTTGACCCTGGGGTCATGGGATATACGAGGAGTCACTCATGAGCATTAATAGGGGCTTCATGGTTGCAGTGATGGAATACATGTGGGCTTAGACCCTGTTGCCCCGAAGTGGCACGATGTACCCGGCCTGATATCATGAAAGTGTACCTGAGTGCTTGTGGGTGACACACTTACGGATTCTGTGATTCAAAGGTGTTCAAACACTGATTCAAGGAGGCATTACATGCTAAAGGCCAAAAATGCCTGGATGAAAAAATGGGAAAGTGTGATTTTCATTGTTCACCTGATGCATAGCACAGGTCCACAATCAAAACACACAGGGATTGGCATGAAAATGTATGGTTAAGAGAGTCGGTAAGGGGCGACCGACCTTGCAAAAAGACACCTACCAACAAAAAAGACACCCTCAAGTTGGAAACAGCCATAACTTGGCGAAAGAATGGAGGATTTTACCCATTTCTTTTTGTGTCTTATTTACTTTTTTACAAAGAAATTTAATTTCTAATCGAAAAATTTTATAAGAGGTCGAGGATATATGCAAAAGCCGTGCAATGGTGTTAGAGGAAAATACTTTCTCGCTAGAGTGGAGGCTAGCCACGCCCCCCCCGCACAAGTGAAGCTGCGCGCTCTGCGACAGGCTCATTGTGCTTGGGAAATTCAACAAGACCGCATCGTTACAAAAGCTCTTTTCACCTGGAAACTTCATAGAAAGACCATTTAAGTCACATTTTTGGATCACAGTCAGTTTGGTACACCTGAAGAGATCCGCTGGGATCGAAACGCGTCGTGTCTTAGTTAAGCTGACGACTTCTACGACCTAATTTCCTTGTCGCGTGTTGGAAGAAAGACACACGGACAAGGCCAAGAAAAAGAGCAACAAAGCCCTTATCAGGGCTAAAGAAGAACACTAGCCCTTCTAAGGGCTTAGAAGACATACTGCGGCAGGGAATGACAGATTAAGCTCCATAAATGCCACCCATAAGTGAATGAAAAACGGGGCAAAGAGATTCAATGTCGGCGTTCCAAGATGAACAGCTAGTTTAACACTAGCGTGCCTTGTAGTCAAGATGTATAGCGAGCTTAACACCAGCGTACCTTGCAGAAACAGCCACTTTGGAAAATACCCATTAGGTAGAACATCTGTTTTACTGAAGATACGCTAGCAGCCAGGCAGGCTCATTCTGGAAAAGATCTGCTCAATGGAAACACAGTCTGAGGACTGTTGGAATACAATTGAAGTCAACGTCTGCACCAGAAACGTCTGACTGTCCAAGATAAAATAAAAAATAAAATTAAAAAAGGCAGTCATATATAGCATCAAATTGCCTGGGCAGACATGTCTACAAAGAAAGACAGATAAGCAGCACAGTATAAGACTGCACTTAGTGTCAGGGATTAAGTCACAGTCAATATCCCTGACCATGACTGCACGCCTGGGGTCTAGGGTAGATACACACCCGCCCAGGGTGCCTCTTACAAGTACATCTTCATGCCCAGGCTACATTCACTGCAGAGGCCTCCCAAACTATAGACAGGCAATAGAGCCTTGGCAACAACAGTACAAAGCCTACCAGGCAATTGTGTAGATTTGGAATAAAATTGGAGGGTCCTACGGGATCAATGAAGGGGTAACATGATGAATGGGGTGCCATTCTCCTATGATATAATTCCTGAAAGTCATCCATAAGAAATCATTTGTGAGAGTGGTGATGTCCCCGCATTAAGTAGCATTTGAAAGAAAAATTAAGTCTACTGATCAATCTATGGAATTAACATAGAAGGTAACAACTGCGGACAACATGGCACCCCACACATACATGGAACCAACTGCCCAAAAAGGATAGAGAGTACAATAACCACAGTGTCATCTGTCAGAGATGTAAACCTTCTGGACATCCATATTGACCATGACACGCCCCTAGGAGATCAATAAACTGAGTCAACTGATCAGTTTGAATGTGACAGCTCTGTAGCACACAGCCAGAGACTGGTAATATGTGGGAGAAACAGGATCCCCACAAGCAGCAAGGCCCTGTAATGGTCTGCAGCTCAATTAGTGTCTGTCAGTGATGAAGCCCTTCTGGACATCCATGCTGACCATGACACACTCCTAGGAGGCCAACAAACTAGACCAGCCTGTCTAGTCAAAATACTCAATGAGAAGTGGTGTACTCATAACCTCTGAGGCCTCAAAGAGGGTAATGATACAGACATATCGGGAACGGAATCGGGGGAGCCATTCTTTTAGTTCATCTCATATGCTCATATAGGCAGCCACTTGAAGGGATAAACGTAGTAGAGGAGCGGCCCTGGTGATGGGACACTCGGTGCAATGCATGCTGAGAGTGCATTGTGGTCTGGCAACAGACCACACCGTGGTCGAGGCCTTTAGCTTCGACTACACCCCTCCCTCTAAACCTAACCCGCCAGATCCTAGCATTGCATCGACTGACCAGCCTCGCTGCTCTCTATACCCAAGGCTTAAGCTGAATTCTAACTCCTTCTGTGGGGTGAAATAAGATGAGATTGGGCAGCAGTGAAATGTAGCTAGTATCTACAATCGTATAGACAAGCGTTAAATAAACCCTCATTACAGGTCAAAACATGACCTTGGATGCCAACAAACTGCATAAAACAGTCATGTCTGGCAAAGGTCATGTTTTGACACCACTGTAAGACCATAATTAGGACCTTAAAAAATGATGCCTATTTTTAAGACACATAACATTGGACATGACTGACATGCAGAATCAAAAGCCCTGCCTGGCCTCCACTCATACACCAAAGCCCTGTTTGGCTTTTCTTAACCACTAGATGGAACCCTAAACCTCTTTAAGACCTAAGTTTATTTTGCCCTCTTAAACCATACTTGACTCAACACCCTGTCCTCCTGATTTACTTTAATCCCAATATAGAATGTAAACAAGAGAGACATAACAGTGTCTAAGATTAGGGGAGAACTTGGGGTACCATACCTGAACCTAAGTCCCTCCCAACACTGTTTGGGTGTCATAAGACAGTGCCTGAACTTAAAGGAGGACTCTAGGCACCATACCTAAGCCTAAGTTCCTCCTAGCACTGCTGGAGAGTCATAAACAGTGTCTCAACTTAATGGAGGACTTAGAAGACCATACCTAAACCTAAGTCCCTCCGAGCACTGTCTACATGTCAGACAGAGTGCCTAAGCCTAACCAGCACTTTATACTGACATAACCACTACCCATCCCTTAACCCATAGCCTAACCAAGCCCATTAGTGCCTAAATTTAACCAAGATTTATAAATTTAATCAAGTACCAGTTGGTAAACATGGCCCCATCCCAACTTAAATACACACCCTAACCCCTCCCATTATTAAGAAAATTGTCACCCTGGCTTAAGCCTAAATAATTGGAACTATTGAATGACGTATATAGTCAATTAGACTGAGGGAGTAAGGCCCAATGTTGGTGTCACTGTCTTGACCCTGGGGTCATGGGGTGTGCGAGGAGTCTCTCCTGAGCATCTAGGGGGGCTTCGTGGTTTGGAGACCATGGGGGTGTGCCTGGGTGCTTGGGAGTGGCACACTTGCATATCCTGTGATCCATAGGTGTTCAGGCATTGACCCAAGAAGGCATCATAAAGTGTAATAGCATGCCTCAATTTAGAGGCCTAATATTGGTGTCACTGTCTTGACCCTGGGGTCATGGGATATACGAGGAGTCACTCATGAGCATTAATAGGGGCTTCATGGTTGCAGTGATGGAATACATGTGGGCTTAGACCCTGTTGCCCCGAAGTGGCACGATGTACCCGGCCTGATATCATGAAAGTGTACCTGAGTGCTTGTGGGTGACACACTTACGGATTCTGTGATTCAAAGGTGTTCAAACACTGATTCAAGGAGGCATTACATGCTAAAGGCCAAAAATGCCTGGATGAAAAAATGGGAAAGTGTGATTTTCATTGTTCACCTGATGCATAGCACAGGTCCACAATCAAAACACACAGGGATTGGCATGAAAATGTATGGTTAAGAGAGTCGGTAAGGGGCGACCGACCTTGCAAAAAGACACCTACCAACAAAAAAGACACCCTCAAGTTGGAAACAGCCATAACTTGGCGAAAGAATGGAGGATTTTACCCATTTCTTTTTGTGTCTTATTTACTTTTTTACAAAGAAATTTAATTTCTAATCGAAAAATTTTATAAGAGGTCGAGGATATATGCAAAAGCCGTGCAATGGTGTTAGAGGAAAATACTTTCTCGCTAGAGTGGAGGCTAGCCACGCCCCCCCCGCACAAGTGAAGCTGCGCGCTCTGCGACAGGCTCATTGTGCTTGGGAAATTCAACAAGACCGCATCGTTACAAAAGCTCTTTTCACCTGGAAACTTCATAGAAAGACCATTTAAGTCACATTTTTGGATCACAGTCAGTTTGGTACACCTGAAGAGATCCGCTGGGATCGAAACGCGTCGTGTCTTAGTTAAGCTGACGACTTCTACGACCTAATTTCCTTGTCGCGTGTTGGAAGAAAGACACACGGACAAGGCCAAGAAAAAGAGCAACAAAGCCCTTATCAGGGCTAAAGAAGAACACTAGCCCTTCTAAGGGCTTAGAAGACATACTGCGGCAGGGAATGACAGATTAAGCTCCATAAATGCCACCCATAAGTGAATGAAAAACGGGGCAAAGAGATTCAATGTCGGCGTTCCAAGATGAACAGCTAGTTTAACACTAGCGTGCCTTGTAGTCAAGATGTATAGCGAGCTTAACACCAGCGTACCTTGCAGAAACAGCCACTTTGGAAAATACCCATTAGGTAGAACATCTGTTTTACTGAAGATACGCTAGCAGCCAGGCAGGCTCATTCTGGAAAAGATCTGCTCAATGGAAACACAGTCTGAGGACTGTTGGAATACAATTGAAGTCAACGTCTGCACCAGAAACGTCTGACTGTCCAAGATAAAATAAAAAATAAAATTAAAAAAGGCAGTCATATATAGCATCAAATTGCCTGGGCAGACATGTCTACAAAGAAAGACAGATAAGCAGCACAGTATAAGACTGCACTTAGTGTCAGGGATTAAGTCACAGTCAATATCCCTGACCATGACTGCACGCCTGGGGTCTAGGGTAGATACACACCCGCCCAGGGTGCCTCTTACAAGTACATCTTCATGCCCAGGCTACATTCACTGCAGAGGCCTCCCAAACTATAGACAGGCAATAGAGCCTTGGCAACAACAGTACAAAGCCTACCAGGCAATTGTGTAGATTTGGAATAAAATTGGAGGGTCCTACGGGATCAATGAAGGGGTAACATGATGAATGGGGTGCCATTCTCCTATGATATAATTCCTGAAAGTCATCCATAAGAAATCATTTGTGAGAGTGGTGATGTCCCCGCATTAAGTAGCATTTGAAAGAAAAATTAAGTCTACTGATCAATCTATGGAATTAACATAGAAGGTAACAACTGCGGACAACATGGCACCCCACACATACATGGAACCAACTGCCCAAAAAGGATAGAGAGTACAATAACCACAGTGTCATCTGTCAGAGATGTAAACCTTCTGGACATCCATATTGACCATGACACGCCCCTAGGAGATCAATAAACTGAGTCAACTGATCAGTTTGAATGTGACAGCTCTGTAGCACACAGCCAGAGACTGGTAATATGTGGGAGAAACAGGATCCCCACAAGCAGCAAGGCCCTGTAATGGTCTGCAGCTCAATTAGTGTCTGTCAGTGATGAAGCCCTTCTGGACATCCATGCTGACCATGACACACTCCTAGGAGGCCAACAAACTAGACCAGCCTGTCTAGTCAAAATACTCAATGAGAAGTGGTGTACTCATAACCTCTGAGGCCTCAAAGAGGGTAATGATACAGACATATCGGGAACGGAATCGGGGGAGCCATTCTTTTAGTTCATCTCATATGCTCATATAGGCAGCCACTTGAAGGGATAAACGTAGTAGAGGAGCGGCCCTGGTGATGGGACACTCGGTGCAATGCATGCTGAGAGTGCATTGTGGTCTGGCAACAGACCACACCGTGGTCGAGGCCTTTAGCTTCGACTACACCCCTCCCTCTAAACCTAACCCGCCAGATCCTAGCATTGCATCGACTGACCAGCCTCGCTGCTCTCTATACCCAAGGCTTAAGCTGAATTCTAACTCCTTCTGTGGGGTGAAATAAGATGAGATTGGGCAGCAGTGAAATGTAGCTAGTATCTACAATCGTATAGACAAGCGTTAAATAAACCCTCATTACAGGTCAAAACATGACCTTGGATGCCAACAAACTGCATAAAACAGTCATGTCTGGCAAAGGTCATGTTTTGACACCACTGTAAGACCATAATTAGGACCTTAAAAAATGATGCCTATTTTTAAGACACATAACATTGGACATGACTGACATGCAGAATCAAAAGCCCTGCCTGGCCTCCACTCATACACCAAAGCCCTGTTTGGCTTTTCTTAACCACTAGATGGAACCCTAAACCTCTTTAAGACCTAAGTTTATTTTGCCCTCTTAAACCATACTTGACTCAACACCCTGTCCTCCTGATTTACTTTAATCCCAATATAGAATGTAAACAAGAGAGACATAACAGTGTCTAAGATTAGGGGAGAACTTGGGGTACCATACCTGAACCTAAGTCCCTCCCAACACTGTTTGGGTGTCATAAGACAGTGCCTGAACTTAAAGGAGGACTCTAGGCACCATACCTAAGCCTAAGTTCCTCCTAGCACTGCTGGAGAGTCATAAACAGTGTCTCAACTTAATGGAGGACTTAGAAGACCATACCTAAACCTAAGTCCCTCCGAGCACTGTCTACATGTCAGACAGAGTGCCTAAGCCTAACCAGCACTTTATACTGACATAACCACTACCCATCCCTTAACCCATAGCCTAACCAAGCCCATTAGTGCCTAAATTTAACCAAGATTTATAAATTTAATCAAGTACCAGTTGGTAAACATGGCCCCATCCCAACTTAAATACACACCCTAACCCCTCCCATTATTAAGAAAATTGTCACCCTGGCTTAAGCCTAAATAATTGGAACTATTGAATGACGTATATAGTCAATTAGACTGAGGGAGTAAGGCCCAATGTTGGTGTCACTGTCTTGACCCTGGGGTCATGGGGTGTGCGAGGAGTCTCTCCTGAGCATCTAGGGGGGCTTCGTGGTTTGGAGACCATGGGGGTGTGCCTGGGTGCTTGGGAGTGGCACACTTGCATATCCTGTGATCCATAGGTGTTCAGGCATTGACCCAAGAAGGCATCATAAAGTGTAATAGCATGCCTCAATTTAGAGGCCTAATATTGGTGTCACTGTCTTGACCCTGGGGTCATGGGATATACGAGGAGTCACTCATGAGCATTAATAGGGGCTTCATGGTTGCAGTGATGGAATACATGTGGGCTTAGACCCTGTTGCCCCGAAGTGGCACGATGTACCCGGCCTGATATCATGAAAGTGTACCTGAGTGCTTGTGGGTGACACACTTACGGATTCTGTGATTCAAAGGTGTTCAAACACTGATTCAAGGAGGCATTACATGCTAAAGGCCAAAAATGCCTGGATGAAAAAATGGGAAAGTGTGATTTTCATTGTTCACCTGATGCATAGCACAGGTCCACAATCAAAACACACAGGGATTGGCATGAAAATGTATGGTTAAGAGAGTCGGTAAGGGGCGACCGACCTTGCAAAAAGACACCTACCAACAAAAAAGACACCCTCAAGTTGGAAACAGCCATAACTTGGCGAAAGAATGGAGGATTTTACCCATTTCTTTTTGTGTCTTATTTACTTTTTTACAAAGAAATTTAATTTCTAATCGAAAAATTTTATAAGAGGTCGAGGATATATGCAAAAGCCGTGCAATGGTGTTAGAGGAAAATACTTTCTCGCTAGAGTGGAGGCTAGCCACGCCCCCCCCGCACAAGTGAAGCTGCGCGCTCTGCGACAGGCTCATTGTGCTTGGGAAATTCAACAAGACCGCATCGTTACAAAAGCTCTTTTCACCTGGAAACTTCATAGAAAGACCATTTAAGTCACATTTTTGGATCACAGTCAGTTTGGTACACCTGAAGAGATCCGCTGGGATCGAAACGCGTCGTGTCTTAGTTAAGCTGACGACTTCTACGACCTAATTTCCTTGTCGCGTGTTGGAAGAAAGACACACGGACAAGGCCAAGAAAAAGAGCAACAAAGCCCTTATCAGGGCTAAAGAAGAACACTAGCCCTTCTAAGGGCTTAGAAGACATACTGCGGCAGGGAATGACAGATTAAGCTCCATAAATGCCACCCATAAGTGAATGAAAAACGGGGCAAAGAGATTCAATGTCGGCGTTCCAAGATGAACAGCTAGTTTAACACTAGCGTGCCTTGTAGTCAAGATGTATAGCGAGCTTAACACCAGCGTACCTTGCAGAAACAGCCACTTTGGAAAATACCCATTAGGTAGAACATCTGTTTTACTGAAGATACGCTAGCAGCCAGGCAGGCTCATTCTGGAAAAGATCTGCTCAATGGAAACACAGTCTGAGGACTGTTGGAATACAATTGAAGTCAACGTCTGCACCAGAAACGTCTGACTGTCCAAGATAAAATAAAAAATAAAATTAAAAAAGGCAGTCATATATAGCATCAAATTGCCTGGGCAGACATGTCTACAAAGAAAGACAGATAAGCAGCACAGTATAAGACTGCACTTAGTGTCAGGGATTAAGTCACAGTCAATATCCCTGACCATGACTGCACGCCTGGGGTCTAGGGTAGATACACACCCGCCCAGGGTGCCTCTTACAAGTACATCTTCATGCCCAGGCTACATTCACTGCAGAGGCCTCCCAAACTATAGACAGGCAATAGAGCCTTGGCAACAACAGTACAAAGCCTACCAGGCAATTGTGTAGATTTGGAATAAAATTGGAGGGTCCTACGGGATCAATGAAGGGGTAACATGATGAATGGGGTGCCATTCTCCTATGATATAATTCCTGAAAGTCATCCATAAGAAATCATTTGTGAGAGTGGTGATGTCCCCGCATTAAGTAGCATTTGAAAGAAAAATTAAGTCTACTGATCAATCTATGGAATTAACATAGAAGGTAACAACTGCGGACAACATGGCACCCCACACATACATGGAACCAACTGCCCAAAAAGGATAGAGAGTACAATAACCACAGTGTCATCTGTCAGAGATGTAAACCTTCTGGACATCCATATTGACCATGACACGCCCCTAGGAGATCAATAAACTGAGTCAACTGATCAGTTTGAATGTGACAGCTCTGTAGCACACAGCCAGAGACTGGTAATATGTGGGAGAAACAGGATCCCCACAAGCAGCAAGGCCCTGTAATGGTCTGCAGCTCAATTAGTGTCTGTCAGTGATGAAGCCCTTCTGGACATCCATGCTGACCATGACACACTCCTAGGAGGCCAACAAACTAGACCAGCCTGTCTAGTCAAAATACTCAATGAGAAGTGGTGTACTCATAACCTCTGAGGCCTCAAAGAGGGTAATGATACAGACATATCGGGAACGGAATCGGGGGAGCCATTCTTTTAGTTCATCTCATATGCTCATATAGGCAGCCACTTGAAGGGATAAACGTAGTAGAGGAGCGGCCCTGGTGATGGGACACTCGGTGCAATGCATGCTGAGAGTGCATTGTGGTCTGGCAACAGACCACACCGTGGTCGAGGCCTTTAGCTTCGACTACACCCCTCCCTCTAAACCTAACCCGCCAGATCCTAGCATTGCATCGACTGACCAGCCTCGCTGCTCTCTATACCCAAGGCTTAAGCTGAATTCTAACTCCTTCTGTGGGGTGAAATAAGATGAGATTGGGCAGCAGTGAAATGTAGCTAGTATCTACAATCGTATAGACAAGCGTTAAATAAACCCTCATTACAGGTCAAAACATGACCTTGGATGCCAACAAACTGCATAAAACAGTCATGTCTGGCAAAGGTCATGTTTTGACACCACTGTAAGACCATAATTAGGACCTTAAAAAATGATGCCTATTTTTAAGACACATAACATTGGACATGACTGACATGCAGAATCAAAAGCCCTGCCTGGCCTCCACTCATACACCAAAGCCCTGTTTGGCTTTTCTTAACCACTAGATGGAACCCTAAACCTCTTTAAGACCTAAGTTTATTTTGCCCTCTTAAACCATACTTGACTCAACACCCTGTCCTCCTGATTTACTTTAATCCCAATATAGAATGTAAACAAGAGAGACATAACAGTGTCTAAGATTAGGGGAGAACTTGGGGTACCATACCTGAACCTAAGTCCCTCCCAACACTGTTTGGGTGTCATAAGACAGTGCCTGAACTTAAAGGAGGACTCTAGGCACCATACCTAAGCCTAAGTTCCTCCTAGCACTGCTGGAGAGTCATAAACAGTGTCTCAACTTAATGGAGGACTTAGAAGACCATACCTAAACCTAAGTCCCTCCGAGCACTGTCTACATGTCAGACAGAGTGCCTAAGCCTAACCAGCACTTTATACTGACATAACCACTACCCATCCCTTAACCCATAGCCTAACCAAGCCCATTAGTGCCTAAATTTAACCAAGATTTATAAATTTAATCAAGTACCAGTTGGTAAACATGGCCCCATCCCAACTTAAATACACACCCTAACCCCTCCCATTATTAAGAAAATTGTCACCCTGGCTTAAGCCTAAATAATTGGAACTATTGAATGACGTATATAGTCAATTAGACTGAGGGAGTAAGGCCCAATGTTGGTGTCACTGTCTTGACCCTGGGGTCATGGGGTGTGCGAGGAGTCTCTCCTGAGCATCTAGGGGGGCTTCGTGGTTTGGAGACCATGGGGGTGTGCCTGGGTGCTTGGGAGTGGCACACTTGCATATCCTGTGATCCATAGGTGTTCAGGCATTGACCCAAGAAGGCATCATAAAGTGTAATAGCATGCCTCAATTTAGAGGCCTAATATTGGTGTCACTGTCTTGACCCTGGGGTCATGGGATATACGAGGAGTCACTCATGAGCATTAATAGGGGCTTCATGGTTGCAGTGATGGAATACATGTGGGCTTAGACCCTGTTGCCCCGAAGTGGCACGATGTACCCGGCCTGATATCATGAAAGTGTACCTGAGTGCTTGTGGGTGACACACTTACGGATTCTGTGATTCAAAGGTGTTCAAACACTGATTCAAGGAGGCATTACATGCTAAAGGCCAAAAATGCCTGGATGAAAAAATGGGAAAGTGTGATTTTCATTGTTCACCTGATGCATAGCACAGGTCCACAATCAAAACACACAGGGATTGGCATGAAAATGTATGGTTAAGAGAGTCGGTAAGGGGCGACCGACCTTGCAAAAAGACACCTACCAACAAAAAAGACACCCTCAAGTTGGAAACAGCCATAACTTGGCGAAAGAATGGAGGATTTTACCCATTTCTTTTTGTGTCTTATTTACTTTTTTACAAAGAAATTTAATTTCTAATCGAAAAATTTTATAAGAGGTCGAGGATATATGCAAAAGCCGTGCAATGGTGTTAGAGGAAAATACTTTCTCGCTAGAGTGGAGGCTAGCCACGCCCCCCCCGCACAAGTGAAGCTGCGCGCTCTGCGACAGGCTCATTGTGCTTGGGAAATTCAACAAGACCGCATCGTTACAAAAGCTCTTTTCACCTGGAAACTTCATAGAAAGACCATTTAAGTCACATTTTTGGATCACAGTCAGTTTGGTACACCTGAAGAGATCCGCTGGGATCGAAACGCGTCGTGTCTTAGTTAAGCTGACGACTTCTACGACCTAATTTCCTTGTCGCGTGTTGGAAGAAAGACACACGGACAAGGCCAAGAAAAAGAGCAACAAAGCCCTTATCAGGGCTAAAGAAGAACACTAGCCCTTCTAAGGGCTTAGAAGACATACTGCGGCAGGGAATGACAGATTAAGCTCCATAAATGCCACCCATAAGTGAATGAAAAACGGGGCAAAGAGATTCAATGTCGGCGTTCCAAGATGAACAGCTAGTTTAACACTAGCGTGCCTTGTAGTCAAGATGTATAGCGAGCTTAACACCAGCGTACCTTGCAGAAACAGCCACTTTGGAAAATACCCATTAGGTAGAACATCTGTTTTACTGAAGATACGCTAGCAGCCAGGCAGGCTCATTCTGGAAAAGATCTGCTCAATGGAAACACAGTCTGAGGACTGTTGGAATACAATTGAAGTCAACGTCTGCACCAGAAACGTCTGACTGTCCAAGATAAAATAAAAAATAAAATTAAAAAAGGCAGTCATATATAGCATCAAATTGCCTGGGCAGACATGTCTACAAAGAAAGACAGATAAGCAGCACAGTATAAGACTGCACTTAGTGTCAGGGATTAAGTCACAGTCAATATCCCTGACCATGACTGCACGCCTGGGGTCTAGGGTAGATACACACCCGCCCAGGGTGCCTCTTACAAGTACATCTTCATGCCCAGGCTACATTCACTGCAGAGGCCTCCCAAACTATAGACAGGCAATAGAGCCTTGGCAACAACAGTACAAAGCCTACCAGGCAATTGTGTAGATTTGGAATAAAATTGGAGGGTCCTACGGGATCAATGAAGGGGTAACATGATGAATGGGGTGCCATTCTCCTATGATATAATTCCTGAAAGTCATCCATAAGAAATCATTTGTGAGAGTGGTGATGTCCCCGCATTAAGTAGCATTTGAAAGAAAAATTAAGTCTACTGATCAATCTATGGAATTAACATAGAAGGTAACAACTGCGGACAACATGGCACCCCACACATACATGGAACCAACTGCCCAAAAAGGATAGAGAGTACAATAACCACAGTGTCATCTGTCAGAGATGTAAACCTTCTGGACATCCATATTGACCATGACACGCCCCTAGGAGATCAATAAACTGAGTCAACTGATCAGTTTGAATGTGACAGCTCTGTAGCACACAGCCAGAGACTGGTAATATGTGGGAGAAACAGGATCCCCACAAGCAGCAAGGCCCTGTAATGGTCTGCAGCTCAATTAGTGTCTGTCAGTGATGAAGCCCTTCTGGACATCCATGCTGACCATGACACACTCCTAGGAGGCCAACAAACTAGACCAGCCTGTCTAGTCAAAATACTCAATGAGAAGTGGTGTACTCATAACCTCTGAGGCCTCAAAGAGGGTAATGATACAGACATATCGGGAACGGAATCGGGGGAGCCATTCTTTTAGTTCATCTCATATGCTCATATAGGCAGCCACTTGAAGGGATAAACGTAGTAGAGGAGCGGCCCTGGTGATGGGACACTCGGTGCAATGCATGCTGAGAGTGCATTGTGGTCTGGCAACAGACCACACCGTGGTCGAGGCCTTTAGCTTCGACTACACCCCTCCCTCTAAACCTAACCCGCCAGATCCTAGCATTGCATCGACTGACCAGCCTCGCTGCTCTCTATACCCAAGGCTTAAGCTGAATTCTAACTCCTTCTGTGGGGTGAAATAAGATGAGATTGGGCAGCAGTGAAATGTAGCTAGTATCTACAATCGTATAGACAAGCGTTAAATAAACCCTCATTACAGGTCAAAACATGACCTTGGATGCCAACAAACTGCATAAAACAGTCATGTCTGGCAAAGGTCATGTTTTGACACCACTGTAAGACCATAATTAGGACCTTAAAAAATGATGCCTATTTTTAAGACACATAACATTGGACATGACTGACATGCAGAATCAAAAGCCCTGCCTGGCCTCCACTCATACACCAAAGCCCTGTTTGGCTTTTCTTAACCACTAGATGGAACCCTAAACCTCTTTAAGACCTAAGTTTATTTTGCCCTCTTAAACCATACTTGACTCAACACCCTGTCCTCCTGATTTACTTTAATCCCAATATAGAATGTAAACAAGAGAGACATAACAGTGTCTAAGATTAGGGGAGAACTTGGGGTACCATACCTGAACCTAAGTCCCTCCCAACACTGTTTGGGTGTCATAAGACAGTGCCTGAACTTAAAGGAGGACTCTAGGCACCATACCTAAGCCTAAGTTCCTCCTAGCACTGCTGGAGAGTCATAAACAGTGTCTCAACTTAATGGAGGACTTAGAAGACCATACCTAAACCTAAGTCCCTCCGAGCACTGTCTACATGTCAGACAGAGTGCCTAAGCCTAACCAGCACTTTATACTGACATAACCACTACCCATCCCTTAACCCATAGCCTAACCAAGCCCATTAGTGCCTAAATTTAACCAAGATTTATAAATTTAATCAAGTACCAGTTGGTAAACATGGCCCCATCCCAACTTAAATACACACCCTAACCCCTCCCATTATTAAGAAAATTGTCACCCTGGCTTAAGCCTAAATAATTGGAACTATTGAATGACGTATATAGTCAATTAGACTGAGGGAGTAAGGCCCAATGTTGGTGTCACTGTCTTGACCCTGGGGTCATGGGGTGTGCGAGGAGTCTCTCCTGAGCATCTAGGGGGGCTTCGTGGTTTGGAGACCATGGGGGTGTGCCTGGGTGCTTGGGAGTGGCACACTTGCATATCCTGTGATCCATAGGTGTTCAGGCATTGACCCAAGAAGGCATCATAAAGTGTAATAGCATGCCTCAATTTAGAGGCCTAATATTGGTGTCACTGTCTTGACCCTGGGGTCATGGGATATACGAGGAGTCACTCATGAGCATTAATAGGGGCTTCATGGTTGCAGTGATGGAATACATGTGGGCTTAGACCCTGTTGCCCCGAAGTGGCACGATGTACCCGGCCTGATATCATGAAAGTGTACCTGAGTGCTTGTGGGTGACACACTTACGGATTCTGTGATTCAAAGGTGTTCAAACACTGATTCAAGGAGGCATTACATGCTAAAGGCCAAAAATGCCTGGATGAAAAAATGGGAAAGTGTGATTTTCATTGTTCACCTGATGCATAGCACAGGTCCACAATCAAAACACACAGGGATTGGCATGAAAATGTATGGTTAAGAGAGTCGGTAAGGGGCGACCGACCTTGCAAAAAGACACCTACCAACAAAAAAGACACCCTCAAGTTGGAAACAGCCATAACTTGGCGAAAGAATGGAGGATTTTACCCATTTCTTTTTGTGTCTTATTTACTTTTTTACAAAGAAATTTAATTTCTAATCGAAAAATTTTATAAGAGGTCGAGGATATATGCAAAAGCCGTGCAATGGTGTTAGAGGAAAATACTTTCTCGCTAGAGTGGAGGCTAGCCACGCCCCCCCCGCACAAGTGAAGCTGCGCGCTCTGCGACAGGCTCATTGTGCTTGGGAAATTCAACAAGACCGCATCGTTACAAAAGCTCTTTTCACCTGGAAACTTCATAGAAAGACCATTTAAGTCACATTTTTGGATCACAGTCAGTTTGGTACACCTGAAGAGATCCGCTGGGATCGAAACGCGTCGTGTCTTAGTTAAGCTGACGACTTCTACGACCTAATTTCCTTGTCGCGTGTTGGAAGAAAGACACACGGACAAGGCCAAGAAAAAGAGCAACAAAGCCCTTATCAGGGCTAAAGAAGAACACTAGCCCTTCTAAGGGCTTAGAAGACATACTGCGGCAGGGAATGACAGATTAAGCTCCATAAATGCCACCCATAAGTGAATGAAAAACGGGGCAAAGAGATTCAATGTCGGCGTTCCAAGATGAACAGCTAGTTTAACACTAGCGTGCCTTGTAGTCAAGATGTATAGCGAGCTTAACACCAGCGTACCTTGCAGAAACAGCCACTTTGGAAAATACCCATTAGGTAGAACATCTGTTTTACTGAAGATACGCTAGCAGCCAGGCAGGCTCATTCTGGAAAAGATCTGCTCAATGGAAACACAGTCTGAGGACTGTTGGAATACAATTGAAGTCAACGTCTGCACCAGAAACGTCTGACTGTCCAAGATAAAATAAAAAATAAAATTAAAAAAGGCAGTCATATATAGCATCAAATTGCCTGGGCAGACATGTCTACAAAGAAAGACAGATAAGCAGCACAGTATAAGACTGCACTTAGTGTCAGGGATTAAGTCACAGTCAATATCCCTGACCATGACTGCACGCCTGGGGTCTAGGGTAGATACACACCCGCCCAGGGTGCCTCTTACAAGTACATCTTCATGCCCAGGCTACATTCACTGCAGAGGCCTCCCAAACTATAGACAGGCAATAGAGCCTTGGCAACAACAGTACAAAGCCTACCAGGCAATTGTGTAGATTTGGAATAAAATTGGAGGGTCCTACGGGATCAATGAAGGGGTAACATGATGAATGGGGTGCCATTCTCCTATGATATAATTCCTGAAAGTCATCCATAAGAAATCATTTGTGAGAGTGGTGATGTCCCCGCATTAAGTAGCATTTGAAAGAAAAATTAAGTCTACTGATCAATCTATGGAATTAACATAGAAGGTAACAACTGCGGACAACATGGCACCCCACACATACATGGAACCAACTGCCCAAAAAGGATAGAGAGTACAATAACCACAGTGTCATCTGTCAGAGATGTAAACCTTCTGGACATCCATATTGACCATGACACGCCCCTAGGAGATCAATAAACTGAGTCAACTGATCAGTTTGAATGTGACAGCTCTGTAGCACACAGCCAGAGACTGGTAATATGTGGGAGAAACAGGATCCCCACAAGCAGCAAGGCCCTGTAATGGTCTGCAGCTCAATTAGTGTCTGTCAGTGATGAAGCCCTTCTGGACATCCATGCTGACCATGACACACTCCTAGGAGGCCAACAAACTAGACCAGCCTGTCTAGTCAAAATACTCAATGAGAAGTGGTGTACTCATAACCTCTGAGGCCTCAAAGAGGGTAATGATACAGACATATCGGGAACGGAATCGGGGGAGCCATTCTTTTAGTTCATCTCATATGCTCATATAGGCAGCCACTTGAAGGGATAAACGTAGTAGAGGAGCGGCCCTGGTGATGGGACACTCGGTGCAATGCATGCTGAGAGTGCATTGTGGTCTGGCAACAGACCACACCGTGGTCGAGGCCTTTAGCTTCGACTACACCCCTCCCTCTAAACCTAACCCTAACCCTAACCCTAACCCTAACCCTAACCCTAACCCTAACCCTAACCCTAACCCTAACCCTAACCCTAACCCTTTACATGCTAAAGGCCAAAAATGCCTGGATGAAAAAATGGGAAAGTGTGATTCTCATTGTTCACCTGATGCATAGCACAGGTCCACAATCAAAACACACAGGGATTGGCATGAAAATGTATGGTTAAGAGAGTCGGTAAGGGGCGACCGACCTTGCAAAAAGACACCTACCAACAAAAAAGACACCCTCAAGTTGGAAACAGCCATAACTTGGCGAAAGAATGGAGGATTTTACCCATTTCTTTTTGTGTCTTATTTACTTTTTTACAAAGAAATTTAATTTCTAATCGAAAAATTTTATAAGAGGTCGAGGATATATGCAAAAGCTGTGCAACGGTGTTAGAGGAAAATACTTTCTCGCTAGAGTGGAGGCTAGCCACGCCCCCCCCGCACAAGTGAAGCTGCGCGCTCTGCGACAGGCTCATTGTGCTTGGGAAATTCAACAAGACCGCATCGTTACAAAAGCTCTTTTCACCTGGAAACTTCATAGAAAGACCATTTAAGTCACATTTTTTGACCACAGTCAGTTTGGTACACCTGAAGAGATCCGCTGGGATCGAAACGCGTCGTGTCTTAGTTAAACTGACGACTTCTACGACCTAATTTCCTTGTCGCGTGTTGGAAGAAAGACACACGGACAAGGCCAAGAAAAAGAGCAACAAAGCCCTTATCAGGGCTAAAGAAGAACACCAGCCCTTCTAAGGGCTAAGAAAACATACTGCGGCAGGGAATGACAGATTAAGCTCCATACATGCCACCCATAAGTGAATGAAAAACGGGGCAAAGAGATTCAATGTCGGCGTTCCAAGATGAACAGCTAGTTTAACACTAGCGTGCCTTGTAGTCAAGATGTATAGCGAGCTTAACACCAGCGTACCTTGCAGAACAGCCACTTTGGAAAATACCCATTAGGTAGAACATCTGTTTTACTGAAGATACACTAGCAGCCAGGCAGGCTCATTCTGGAAAAGATCTGCTCAATGGAAACACAGTCTGAGGACTGTTGGAATACAATTGAAGTCAACGTCTGCACCAGAAACGTCTGACTGTCCAAGATAAAATAAAAAATAAAATTAAAAAAGGCAGTCATATATAGCATCAAATTGCCTGGGCAGACATGTCTACAAAGAAAGACAGATAAGCAGCACAGTATAAGACTGCACTTAGTGTCAGGGATTAAGTCACAGTCAATATCCCTGACCATGACTGCACGCCTGGGGTCTAGGGTAGATACACACCCGCCCAGGGTGCCTCTTACAAGTACATCTTCATGCCCAGGCTACATTCACTGCAGAGGCCTCCCAAACTATAACCAGGAAATAGAGCCTTGGCAACAACAGTACAAAGCCTACCAGGCAATTGTGTAGATTTGGAATAAAATTGGAGGGTCCTACGGGATCAATGAAGGGGTAACATGATGAATGGGGTGCCATTCTCCTATGATATAATTCCTGAAAGTCATCCATAAGAAATCATTTGTGAGAGTGGTGATGTCCCCGCATTAAGTAGCATTTGAAAGAAAAATTAAGTCTACTGATCAATCTATGGAGTTAACATAGAGGGTAACAACTGCGGACAACATGGCACCCCACACATACATAGAACCAACTGACCAAAAAGGATAGAGAGTACAATAGCCACAGTGTCATCTGTCAGAGATGTATATCTTTTGAACATCCACATTGACCATGACACGCCCCTAGGAGATCAATAAACTGAGTCAACTGATCAGTTTGAATGTGACAGCTCTGTAGCACACAGCCAGAGACTGGTAATATGTGGGAGAAACAGGATCCCCACAAGCAGCAAGGCCCTGTAGTGGTCTGCAGCTCAATTAGTGTCTGTCAGTGATGAAGCCCTTCTGGACATCCATGCTGACCATGACACACTCCTAGGAGGCCAACAAACTAGACCAGCCTGTCTAGTCAAAATACTAAATGAGAAGTGGTGTACTCATAACCTCTGAGGCCTCAAAGAGGGTAATGATACAGACATATCGGGAACGGAATCGGGGGAGCCATTCTTTTAGTTCATCTCATATGCTCATATAGGCAGCCACTTGAAGGGATAAACGTAGTAGAGGAACGGCCCTGGTGATGGGACACTCGGTGCAATGCATGCTGAGAGTGCATTGTGGTCTGGCAACAGACCACACCGTGGTCGAGGCCTTTAGCTTCGACTACACCCCTCCCTCTAAACCTAACCCGCCAGATCCTAGCATTGCATCGACTGACCAGCCTCGCTGCTCTCTATACCCAAGGCTTAAGCTGAATTCTAACTCCTTCTGTGGGGTGAAATAAGATGAGATTGGGCAGCAGTGAAATGTAGCTAGTATCTACAATCGTATAGACAAGCGTTAAATAAACCCTCATTACAGGTCAAAACATGACCTTGGATGCCAACAAACTGCATAAAACAGTCATGTCTGGCAAAGGTCATGTTTTGACACCACTGTAAGACCATAATTAGGACCTTAAAAAATGATGCCTATTTTTAAGACACATAACATTGGACATGACTGACATGCAGAATCAAAAGCCCTGCCTGGCCTCCACTCATACACCAAAGCCCTGTTTGGCTTTTCTTAACCACTAGATGGAACCCTAAACCTCTTTAAGACCTAAGTTTATTTTGCCCTCTTAAACCATACTTGACTCAACACCCTGTCCTCCTGATTTACTTTAATCCCAATATAGAATGTAAACAAGAGAGACATAACAGTGTCTAAGATTAAGGGAGAACTTGGGGTACCATACCTGAACCTAAGTCCCTCCCAACACTGTTTGGGTGTCATAAGACAGTGCCTGAACTTAAAGGAGGACTCTAGGCACCATACCTAAGCCTAAGTTCCTCCTAGCACTGCTGGAGAGTCATAAACAGTGTCTCAACTTAATGGAGGACTTAGAAGACCATACCTAAACCTAAGTCCCTCCGAGCACTGTCTACATGTCAGACAGAGTGCCTAAGCCTAACCAGCACTTTATACTGACATAACCACTACCCATCCCTTAACCCATAGCCTAACCAAGCCCATTAGTGCCTAAATTTAACCAAGATTTATAAATTTAATCAAGTACCAGTTGGTAAACATGGCCCCATCCCAACTTAAATACACACCCTAACCCCTCCCATTATTAAGAAAATTGTCACCCTGGCTTAAGCCTAAATAATTGGAACTATTGAATGACGTATATAGTCAATTAGACTGAGGGAGTAAGGCCCAATGTTGGTGTCACTGTCTTGACCCTGGGGTCATGGGGTGTGCGAGGAGTCTCTCCTGAGCATCTAGGGGGGCTTCGTGGTTTGGAGACCATGGGGGTGTGCCTGGGTGCTTGGGAGTGGCACACTTACATATCCTGTGATCCATAGGTGTTCAGGCATTGACCCAAGAAGGCATCATAAAGTGTAATAGCATGCCTCAATTTAGAGGCCTAATATTGGTGTCACTGTCTTGACCCTGGGGTCATGGGATATACGAGGAGTCACTCATGAGCATTAATGGGGGCTTCATGGTTGCAGTGATGGAATACATGTGGGCTTAGACCCTGTTGCCCCGAAGTGGCACGATGTACCCGGCCTGATATCATGAAAGTGTACCTGAGTGCTTGTGGGTGACACACTTACGGATTCTGTGATTCAAAGGTGTTCAAACACTGATTCAAGGAGGCATTACATGCTAAAGGCCAAAAATGCCTGGATGAAAAAATGGGAAAGTGTGATTCTCATTGTTCACCTGATGCATAGCACAGGTCCACAATCAAAACACACAGGGATTGGCATGAAAATGTATGGTTAAGAGAGTCGGTAAGGGGCGACCGACCTTGCAAAAAGACACCTACCAACAAAAAAGACACCCTCAAGTTGGAAACAGCCATAACTTGGCGAAAGAATGGAGGATTTTACCCATTTCTTTTTGTGTCTTATTTACTTTTTTACAAAGAAATTTAATTTCTAATCGAAAAATTTTATAAGAGGTCGAGGATATATGCAAAAGCTGTGCAACGGTGTTAGAGGAAAATACTTTCTCGCTAGAGTGGAGGCTAGCCACGCCCCCCCCGCACAAGTGAAGCTGCGCGCTCTGCGACAGGCTCATTGTGCTTGGGAAATTCAACAAGACCGCATCGTTACAAAAGCTCTTTTCACCTGGAAACTTCATAGAAAGACCATTTAAGTCACATTTTTTGACCACAGTCAGTTTGGTACACCTGAAGAGATCCGCTGGGATCGAAACGCGTCGTGTCTTAGTTAAACTGACGACTTCTACGACCTAATTTCCTTGTCGCGTGTTGGAAGAAAGACACACGGACAAGGCCAAGAAAAAGAGCAACAAAGCCCTTATCAGGGCTAAAGAAGAACACCAGCCCTTCTAAGGGCTAAGAAAACATACTGCGGCAGGGAATGACAGATTAAGCTCCATACATGCCACCCATAAGTGAATGAAAAACGGGGCAAAGAGATTCAATGTCGGCGTTCCAAGATGAACAGCTAGTTTAACACTAGCGTGCCTTGTAGTCAAGATGTATAGCGAGCTTAACACCAGCGTACCTTGCAGAACAGCCACTTTGGAAAATACCCATTAGGTAGAACATCTGTTTTACTGAAGATACACTAGCAGCCAGGCAGGCTCATTCTGGAAAAGATCTGCTCAATGGAAACACAGTCTGAGGACTGTTGGAATACAATTGAAGTCAACGTCTGCACCAGAAACGTCTGACTGTCCAAGATAAAATAAAAAATAAAATTAAAAAAGGCAGTCATATATAGCATCAAATTGCCTGGGCAGACATGTCTACAAAGAAAGACAGATAAGCAGCACAGTATAAGACTGCACTTAGTGTCAGGGATTAAGTCACAGTCAATATCCCTGACCATGACTACACGCCTGGGGTCTAGGGTAGATACACACCCGCCCAGGGTGCCTCTTACAAGTACATCTTCATGCCCAGGCTACATTCACTGCAGAGGCCTCCCAAACTATAACCAGGAAATAGAGCCTTGGCAACAACAGTACAAAGCCTACCAGGCAATTGTGTAGATTTGGAATAAAATTGGAGGGTCCTACGGGATCAATGAAGGGGTAACATGATGAATGGGGTGCCATTCTCCTATGATATAATTCCTGAAAGTCATCCATAAGAAATCATTTGTGAGAGTGGTGATGTCCCCGCATTAAGTAGCATTTGAAAGAAAAATTAAGTCTACTGATCAATCTATGGAGTTAACATAGAGGGTAACAACTGCGGACAACATGGCACCCCACACATACATAGAACCAACTGACCAAAAAGGATAGAGAGTACAATAGCCACAGTGTCATCTGTCAGAGATGTATATCTTTTGAACATCCACATTGACCATGACACGCCCCTAGGAGATCAATAAACTGAGTCAACTGATCAGTTTGAATGTGACAGCTCTGTAGCACACAGCCAGAGACTGGTAATATGTGGGAGAAACAGGATCCCCACAAGCAGCAAGGCCCTGTAGTGGTCTGCAGCTCAATTAGTGTCTGTCAGTGATGAAGCCCTTCTGGACATCCATGCTGACCATGACACACTCCTAGGAGGCCAACAAACTAGACCAGCCTGTCTAGTCAAAATACTAAATGAGAAGTGGTGTACTCATAACCTCTGAGGCCTCAAAGAGGGTAATGATACAGACATATCGGGAACGGAATCGGGGGAGCCATTCTTTTAGTTCATCTCATATGCTCATATAGGCAGCCACTTGAAGGGATAAACGTAGTAGAGGAACGGCCCTGGTGATGGGACACTCGGTGCAATGCATGCTGAGAGTGCATTGTGGTCTGGCAACAGACCACACCGTGGTCGAGGCCTTTAGCTTCGACTACACCCCTCCCTCTAAACCTAACCCGCCAGATCCTAGCATTGCATCGACTGACCAGCCTCGCTGCTCTCTATACCCAAGGCTTAAGCTGAATTCTAACTCCTTCTGTGGGGTGAAATAAGATGAGATTGGGCAGCAGTGAAATGTAGCTAGTATCTACAATCGTATAGACAAGCGTTAAATAAACCCTCATTACAGGTCAAAACATGACCTTGGATGCCAACAAACTGCATAAAACAGTCATGTCTGGCAAAGGTCATGTTTTGACACCACTGTAAGACCATAATTAGGACCTTAAAAAATGATGCCTATTTTTAAGACACATAACATTGGACATGACTGACATGCAGAATCAAAAGCCCTGCCTGGCCTCCACTCATACACCAAAGCCCTGTTTGGCTTTTCTTAACCACTAGATGGAACCCTAAACCTCTTTAAGACCTAAGTTTATTTTGCCCTCTTAAACCATACTTGACTCAACACCCTGTCCTCCTGATTTACTTTAATCCCAATATAGAATGTAAACAAGAGAGACATAACAGTGTCTAAGATTAAGGGAGAACTTGGGGTACCATACCTGAACCTAAGTCCCTCCCAACACTGTTTGGGTGTCATAAGACAGTGCCTGAACTTAAAGGAGGACTCTAGGCACCATACCTAAGCCTAAGTTCCTCCTAGCACTGCTGGAGAGTCATAAACAGTGTCTCAACTTAATGGAGGACTTAGAAGACCATACCTAAACCTAAGTCCCTCCGAGCACTGTCTACATGTCAGACAGAGTGCCTAAGCCTAACCAGCACTTTATACTGACATAACCACTACCCATCCCTTAACCCATAGCCTAACCAAGCCCATTAGTGCCTAAATTTAACCAAGATTTATAAATTTAATCAAGTACCAGTTGGTAAACATGGCCCCATCCCAACTTAAATACACACCCTAACCCCTCCCATTATTAAGAAAATTGTCACCCTGGCTTAAGCCTAAATAATTGGAACTATTGAATGACGTATATAGTCAATTAGACTGAGGGAGTAAGGCCCAATGTTGGTGTCACTGTCTTGACCCTGGGGTCATGGGGTGTGCGAGGAGTCTCTCCTGAGCATCTAGGGGGGCTTCGTGGTTTGGAGACCATGGGGGTGTGCCTGGGTGCTTGGGAGTGGCACACTTACATATCCTGTGATCCATAGGTGTTCAGGCATTGACCCAAGAAGGCATCATAAAGTGTAATAGCATGCCTCAATTTAGAGGCCTAATATTGGTGTCACTGTCTTGACCCTGGGGTCATGGGATATACGAGGAGTCACTCATGAGCATTAATGGGGGCTTCATGGTTGCAGTGATGGAATACATGTGGGCTTAGACCCTGTTGCCCCGAAGTGGCACGATGTACCCGGCCTGATATCATGAAAGTGTACCTGAGTGCTTGTGGGTGACACACTTACGGATTCTGTGATTCAAAGGTGTTCAAACACTGATTCAAGGAGGCATTACATGCTAAAGGCCAAAAATGCCTGGATGAAAAAATGGGAAAGTGTGATTCTCATTGTTCACCTGATGCATAGCACAGGTCCACAATCAAAACACACAGGGATTGGCATGAAAATGTATGGTTAAGAGAGTCGGTAAGGGGCGACCGACCTTGCAAAAAGACACCTACCAACAAAAAAGACACCCTCAAGTTGGAAACAGCCATAACTTGGCGAAAGAATGGAGGATTTTACCCATTTCTTTTTGTGTCTTATTTACTTTTTTACAAAGAAATTTAATTTCTAATCGAAAAATTTTATAAGAGGTCGAGGATATATGCAAAAGCTGTGCAACGGTGTTAGAGGAAAATACTTTCTCGCTAGAGTGGAGGCTAGCCACGCCCCCCCCGCACAAGTGAAGCTGCGCGCTCTGCGACAGGCTCATTGTGCTTGGGAAATTCAACAAGACCGCATCGTTACAAAAGCTCTTTTCACCTGGAAACTTCATAGAAAGACCATTTAAGTCACATTTTTTGACCACAGTCAGTTTGGTACACCTGAAGAGATCCGCTGGGATCGAAACGCGTCGTGTCTTAGTTAAACTGACGACTTCTACGACCTAATTTCCTTGTCGCGTGTTGGAAGAAAGACACACGGACAAGGCCAAGAAAAAGAGCAACAAAGCCCTTATCAGGGCTAAAGAAGAACACCAGCCCTTCTAAGGGCTAAGAAAACATACTGCGGCAGGGAATGACAGATTAAGCTCCATACATGCCACCCATAAGTGAATGAAAAACGGGGCAAAGAGATTCAATGTCGGCGTTCCAAGATGAACAGCTAGTTTAACACTAGCGTGCCTTGTAGTCAAGATGTATAGCGAGCTTAACACCAGCGTACCTTGCAGAACAGCCACTTTGGAAAATACCCATTAGGTAGAACATCTGTTTTACTGAAGATACACTAGCAGCCAGGCAGGCTCATTCTGGAAAAGATCTGCTCAATGGAAACACAGTCTGAGGACTGTTGGAATACAATTGAAGTCAACGTCTGCACCAGAAACGTCTGACTGTCCAAGATAAAATAAAAAAT
Source organism: Poromitra crassiceps (assembly GCF_964638095.1). Taxonomy (NCBI): domain Eukaryota; kingdom Metazoa; phylum Chordata; class Actinopteri; order Beryciformes; family Melamphaidae; genus Poromitra; species Poromitra crassiceps. The sequence continues at coordinate 74,962 of NW_028152005.1, forward strand.
AAAATTAAAAAAGGCAGTCATATATAGCATCAAATTGCCTGGGCAGACATGTCTACAAAGAAAGACAGATAAGCAGCACAGTATAAGACTGCACTTAGTGTCAGGGATTAAGTCACAGTCAATATCCCTGACCATGACTGCACGCCTGGGGTCTAGGGTAGATACACACCCGCCCAGGGTGCCTCTTACAAGTACATCTTCATGCCCAGGCTACATTCACTGCAGAGGCCTCCCAAACTATAACCAGGAAATAGAGCCTTGGCAACAACAGTACAAAGCCTACCAGGCAATTGTGTAGATTTGGAATAAAATTGGAGGGTCCTACGGGATCAATGAAGGGGTAACATGATGAATGGGGTGCCATTCTCCTATGATATAATTCCTGAAAGTCATCCATAAGAAATCATTTGTGAGAGTGGTGATGTCCCCGCATTAAGTAGCATTTGAAAGAAAAATTAAGTCTACTGATCAATCTATGGAGTTAACATAGAGGGTAACAACTGCGGACAACATGGCACCCCACACATACATAGAACCAACTGACCAAAAAGGATAGAGAGTACAATAGCCACAGTGTCATCTGTCAGAGATGTATATCTTTTGAACATCCACATTGACCATGACACGCCCCTAGGAGATCAATAAACTGAGTCAACTGATCAGTTTGAATGTGACAGCTCTGTAGCACACAGCCAGAGACTGGTAATATGTGGGAGAAACAGGATCCCCACAAGCAGCAAGGCCCTGTAGTGGTCTGCAGCTCAATTAGTGTCTGTCAGTGATGAAGCCCTTCTGGACATCCATGCTGACCATGACACACTCCTAGGAGGCCAACAAACTAGACCAGCCTGTCTAGTCAAAATACTAAATGAGAAGTGGTGTACTCATAACCTCTGAGGCCTCAAAGAGGGTAATGATACAGACATATCGGGAACGGAATCGGGGGAGCCATTCTTTTAGTTCATCTCATATGCTCATATAGGCAGCCACTTGAAGGGATAAACGTAGTAGAGGAACGGCCCTGGTGATGGGACACTCGGTGCAATGCATGCTGAGAGTGCATTGTGGTCTGGCAACAGACCACACCGTGGTCGAGGCCTTTAGCTTCGACTACACCCCTCCCTCTAAACCTAACCCGCCAGATCCTAGCATTGCATCGACTGACCAGCCTCGCTGCTCTCTATACCCAAGGCTTAAGCTGAATTCTAACTCCTTCTGTGGGGTGAAATAAGATGAGATTGGGCAGCAGTGAAATGTAGCTAGTATCTACAATCGTATAGACAAGCGTTAAATAAACCCTCATTACAGGTCAAAACATGACCTTGGATGCCAACAAACTGCATAAAACAGTCATGTCTGGCAAAGGTCATGTTTTGACACCACTGTAAGACCATAATTAGGACCTTAAAAAATGATGCCTATTTTTAAGACACATAACATTGGACATGACTGACATGCAGAATCAAAAGCCCTGCCTGGCCTCCACTCATACACCAAAGCCCTGTTTGGCTTTTCTTAACCACTAGATGGAACCCTAAACCTCTTTAAGACCTAAGTTTATTTTGCCCTCTTAAACCATACTTGACTCAACACCCTGTCCTCCTGATTTACTTTAATCCCAATATAGAATGTAAACAAGAGAGACATAACAGTGTCTAAGATTAAGGGAGAACTTGGGGTACCATACCTGAACCTAAGTCCCTCCCAACACTGTTTGGGTGTCATAAGACAGTGCCTGAACTTAAAGGAGGACTCTAGGCACCATACCTAAGCCTAAGTTCCTCCTAGCACTGCTGGAGAGTCATAAACAGTGTCTCAACTTAATGGAGGACTTAGAAGACCATACCTAAACCTAAGTCCCTCCGAGCACTGTCTACATGTCAGACAGAGTGCCTAAGCCTAACCAGCACTTTATACTGACATAACCACTACCCATCCCTTAACCCATAGCCTAACCAAGCCCATTAGTGCCTAAATTTAACCAAGATTTATAAATTTAATCAAGTACCAGTTGGTAAACATGGCCCCATCCCAACTTAAATACACACCCTAACCCCTCCCATTATTAAGAAAATTGTCACCCTGGCTTAAGCCTAAATAATTGGAACTATTGAATGACGTATATAGTCAATTAGACTGAGGGAGTAAGGCCCAATGTTGGTGTCACTGTCTTGACCCTGGGGTCATGGGGTGTGCGAGGAGTCTCTCCTGAGCATCTAGGGGGGCTTCGTGGTTTGGAGACCATGGGGGTGTGCCTGGGTGCTTGGGAGTGGCACACTTACATATCCTGTGATCCATAGGTGTTCAGGCATTGACCCAAGAAGGCATCATAAAGTGTAATAGCATGCCTCAATTTAGAGGCCTAATATTGGTGTCACTGTCTTGACCCTGGGGTCATGGGATATACGAGGAGTCACTCATGAGCATTAATGGGGGCTTCATGGTTGCAGTGATGGAATACATGTGGGCTTAGACCCTGTTGCCCCGAAGTGGCACGATGTACCCGGCCTGATATCATGAAAGTGTACCTGAGTGCTTGTGGGTGACACACTTACGGATTCTGTGATTCAAAGGTGTTCAAACACTGATTCAAGGAGGCATTACATGCTAAAGGCCAAAAATGCCTGGATGAAAAAATGGGAAAGTGTGATTCTCATTGTTCACCTGATGCATAGCACAGGTCCACAATCAAAACACACAGGGATTGGCATGAAAATGTATGGTTAAGAGAGTCGGTAAGGGGCGACCGACCTTGCAAAAAGACACCTACCAACAAAAAAGACACCCTCAAGTTGGAAACAGCCATAACTTGGCGAAAGAATGGAGGATTTTACCCATTTCTTTTTGTGTCTTATTTACTTTTTTACAAAGAAATTTAATTTCTAATCGAAAAATTTTATAAGAGGTCGAGGATATATGCAAAAGCTGTGCAACGGTGTTAGAGGAAAATACTTTCTCGCTAGAGTGGAGGCTAGCCACGCCCCCCCCGCACAAGTGAAGCTGCGCGCTCTGCGACAGGCTCATTGTGCTTGGGAAATTCAACAAGACCGCATCGTTACAAAAGCTCTTTTCACCTGGAAACTTCATAGAAAGACCATTTAAGTCACATTTTTTGACCACAGTCAGTTTGGTACACCTGAAGAGATCCGCTGGGATCGAAACGCGTCGTGTCTTAGTTAAACTGACGACTTCTACGACCTAATTTCCTTGTCGCGTGTTGGAAGAAAGACACACGGACAAGGCCAAGAAAAAGAGCAACAAAGCCCTTATCAGGGCTAAAGAAGAACACCAGCCCTTCTAAGGGCTAAGAAAACATACTGCGGCAGGGAATGACAGATTAAGCTCCATACATGCCACCCATAAGTGAATGAAAAACGGGGCAAAGAGATTCAATGTCGGCGTTCCAAGATGAACAGCTAGTTTAACACTAGCGTGCCTTGTAGTCAAGATGTATAGCGAGCTTAACACCAGCGTACCTTGCAGAACAGCCACTTTGGAAAATACCCATTAGGTAGAACATCTGTTTTACTGAAGATACACTAGCAGCCAGGCAGGCTCATTCTGGAAAAGATCTGCTCAATGGAAACACAGTCTGAGGACTGTTGGAATACAATTGAAGTCAACGTCTGCACCAGAAACGTCTGACTGTCCAAGATAAAATAAAAAATAAAATTAAAAAAGGCAGTCATATATAGCATCAAATTGCCTGGGCAGACATGTCTACAAAGAAAGACAGATAAGCAGCACAGTATAAGACTGCACTTAGTGTCAGGGATTAAGTCACAGTCAATATCCCTGACCATGACTGCACGCCTGGGGTCTAGGGTAGATACACACCCGCCCAGGGTGCCTCTTACAAGTACATCTTCATGCCCAGGCTACATTCACTGCAGAGGCCTCCCAAACTATAACCAGGAAATAGAGCCTTGGCAACAACAGTACAAAGCCTACCAGGCAATTGTGTAGATTTGGAATAAAATTGGAGGGTCCTACGGGATCAATGAAGGGGTAACATGATGAATGGGGTGCCATTCTCCTATGATATAATTCCTGAAAGTCATCCATAAGAAATCATTTGTGAGAGTGGTGATGTCCCCGCATTAAGTAGCATTTGAAAGAAAAATTAAGTCTACTGATCAATCTATGGAGTTAACATAGAGGGTAACAACTGCGGACAACATGGCACCCCACACATACATAGAACCAACTGACCAAAAAGGATAGAGAGTACAATAGCCACAGTGTCATCTGTCAGAGATGTATATCTTTTGAACATCCACATTGACCATGACACGCCCCTAGGAGATCAATAAACTGAGTCAACTGATCAGTTTGAATGTGACAGCTCTGTAGCACACAGCCAGAGACTGGTAATATGTGGGAGAAACAGGATCCCCACAAGCAGCAAGGCCCTGTAGTGGTCTGCAGCTCAATTAGTGTCTGTCAGTGATGAAGCCCTTCTGGACATCCATGCTGACCATGACACACTCCTAGGAGGCCAACAAACTAGACCAGCCTGTCTAGTCAAAATACTAAATGAGAAGTGGTGTACTCATAACCTCTGAGGCCTCAAAGAGGGTAATGATACAGACATATCGGGAACGGAATCGGGGGAGCCATTCTTTTAGTTCATCTCATATGCTCATATAGGCAGCCACTTGAAGGGATAAACGTAGTAGAGGAACGGCCCTGGTGATGGGACACTCGGTGCAATGCATGCTGAGAGTGCATTGTGGTCTGGCAACAGACCACACCGTGGTCGAGGCCTTTAGCTTCGACTACACCCCTCCCTCTAAACCTAACCCGCCAGATCCTAGCATTGCATCGACTGACCAGCCTCGCTGCTCTCTATACCCAAGGCTTAAGCTGAATTCTAACTCCTTCTGTGGGGTGAAATAAGATGAGATTGGGCAGCAGTGAAATGTAGCTAGTATCTACAATCGTATAGACAAGCGTTAAATAAACCCTCATTACAGGTCAAAACATGACCTTGGATGCCAACAAACTGCATAAAACAGTCATGTCTGGCAAAGGTCATGTTTTGACACCACTGTAAGACCATAATTAGGACCTTAAAAAATGATGCCTATTTTTAAGACACATAACATTGGACATGACTGACATGCAGAATCAAAAGCCCTGCCTGGCCTCCACTCATACACCAAAGCCCTGTTTGGCTTTTCTTAACCACTAGATGGAACCCTAAACCTCTTTAAGACCTAAGTTTATTTTGCCCTCTTAAACCATACTTGACTCAACACCCTGTCCTCCTGATTTACTTTAATCCCAATATAGAATGTAAACAAGAGAGACATAACAGTGTCTAAGATTAAGGGAGAACTTGGGGTACCATACCTGAACCTAAGTCCCTCCCAACACTGTTTGGGTGTCATAAGACAGTGCCTGAACTTAAAGGAGGACTCTAGGCACCATACCTAAGCCTAAGTTCCTCCTAGCACTGCTGGAGAGTCATAAACAGTGTCTCAACTTAATGGAGGACTTAGAAGACCATACCTAAACCTAAGTCCCTCCGAGCACTGTCTACATGTCAGACAGAGTGCCTAAGCCTAACCAGCACTTTATACTGACATAACCACTACCCATCCCTTAACCCATAGCCTAACCAAGCCCATTAGTGCCTAAATTTAACCAAGATTTATAAATTTAATCAAGTACCAGTTGGTAAACATGGCCCCATCCCAACTTAAATACACACCCTAACCCCTCCCATTATTAAGAAAATTGTCACCCTGGCTTAAGCCTAAATAATTGGAACTATTGAATGACGTATATAGTCAATTAGACTGAGGGAGTAAGGCCCAATGTTGGTGTCACTGTCTTGACCCTGGGGTCATGGGGTGTGCGAGGAGTCTCTCCTGAGCATCTAGGGGGGCTTCGTGGTTTGGAGACCATGGGGGTGTGCCTGGGTGCTTGGGAGTGGCACACTTACATATCCTGTGATCCATAGGTGTTCAGGCATTGACCCAAGAAGGCATCATAAAGTGTAATAGCATGCCTCAATTTAGAGGCCTAATATTGGTGTCACTGTCTTGACCCTGGGGTCATGGGATATACGAGGAGTCACTCATGAGCATTAATGGGGGCTTCATGGTTGCAGTGATGGAATACATGTGGGCTTAGACCCTGTTGCCCCGAAGTGGCACGATGTACCCGGCCTGATATCATGAAAGTGTACCTGAGTGCTTGTGGGTGACACACTTACGGATTCTGTGATTCAAAGGTGTTCAAACACTGATTCAAGGAGGCATTACATGCTAAAGGCCAAAAATGCCTGGATGAAAAAATGGGAAAGTGTGATTCTCATTGTTCACCTGATGCATAGCACAGGTCCACAATCAAAACACACAGGGATTGGCATGAAAATGTATGGTTAAGAGAGTCGGTAAGGGGCGACCGACCTTGCAAAAAGACACCTACCAACAAAAAAGACACCCTCAAGTTGGAAACAGCCATAACTTGGCGAAAGAATGGAGGATTTTACCCATTTCTTTTTGTGTCTTATTTACTTTTTTACAAAGAAATTTAATTTCTAATCGAAAAATTTTATAAGAGGTCGAGGATATATGCAAAAGCTGTGCAACGGTGTTAGAGGAAAATACTTTCTCGCTAGAGTGGAGGCTAGCCACGCCCCCCCCGCACAAGTGAAGCTGCGCGCTCTGCGACAGGCTCATTGTGCTTGGGAAATTCAACAAGACCGCATCGTTACAAAAGCTCTTTTCACCTGGAAACTTCATAGAAAGACCATTTAAGTCACATTTTTTGACCACAGTCAGTTTGGTACACCTGAAGAGATCCGCTGGGATCGAAACGCGTCGTGTCTTAGTTAAACTGACGACTTCTACGACCTAATTTCCTTGTCGCGTGTTGGAAGAAAGACACACGGACAAGGCCAAGAAAAAGAGCAACAAAGCCCTTATCAGGGCTAAAGAAGAACACCAGCCCTTCTAAGGGCTAAGAAAACATACTGCGGCAGGGAATGACAGATTAAGCTCCATACATGCCACCCATAAGTGAATGAAAAACGGGGCAAAGAGATTCAATGTCGGCGTTCCAAGATGAACAGCTAGTTTAACACTAGCGTGCCTTGTAGTCAAGATGTATAGCGAGCTTAACACCAGCGTACCTTGCAGAACAGCCACTTTGGAAAATACCCATTAGGTAGAACATCTGTTTTACTGAAGATACACTAGCAGCCAGGCAGGCTCATTCTGGAAAAGATCTGCTCAATGGAAACACAGTCTGAGGACTGTTGGAATACAATTGAAGTCAACGTCTGCACCAGAAACGTCTGACTGTCCAAGATAAAATAAAAAATAAAATTAAAAAAGGCAGTCATATATAGCATCAAATTGCCTGGGCAGACATGTCTACAAAGAAAGACAGATAAGCAGCACAGTATAAGACTGCACTTAGTGTCAGGGATTAAGTCACAGTCAATATCCCTGACCATGACTGCACGCCTGGGGTCTAGGGTAGATACACACCCGCCCAGGGTGCCTCTTACAAGTACATCTTCATGCCCAGGCTACATTCACTGCAGAGGCCTCCCAAACTATAACCAGGAAATAGAGCCTTGGCAACAACAGTACAAAGCCTACCAGGCAATTGTGTAGATTTGGAATAAAATTGGAGGGTCCTACGGGATCAATGAAGGGGTAACATGATGAATGGGGTGCCATTCTCCTATGATATAATTCCTGAAAGTCATCCATAAGAAATCATTTGTGAGAGTGGTGATGTCCCCGCATTAAGTAGCATTTGAAAGAAAAATTAAGTCTACTGATCAATCTATGGAGTTAACATAGAGGGTAACAACTGCGGACAACATGGCACCCCACACATACATAGAACCAACTGACCAAAAAGGATAGAGAGTACAATAGCCACAGTGTCATCTGTCAGAGATGTATATCTTTTGAACATCCACATTGACCATGACACGCCCCTAGGAGATCAATAAACTGAGTCAACTGATCAGTTTGAATGTGACAGCTCTGTAGCACACAGCCAGAGACTGGTAATATGTGGGAGAAACAGGATCCCCACAAGCAGCAAGGCCCTGTAGTGGTCTGCAGCTCAATTAGTGTCTGTCAGTGATGAAGCCCTTCTGGACATCCATGCTGACCATGACACACTCCTAGGAGGCCAACAAACTAGACCAGCCTGTCTAGTCAAAATACTAAATGAGAAGTGGTGTACTCATAACCTCTGAGGCCTCAAAGAGGGTAATGATACAGACATATCGGGAACGGAATCGGGGGAGCCATTCTTTTAGTTCATCTCATATGCTCATATAGGCAGCCACTTGAAGGGATAAACGTAGTAGAGGAACGGCCCTGGTGATGGGACACTCGGTGCAATGCATGCTGAGAGTGCATTGTGGTCTGGCAACAGACCACACCGTGGTCGAGGCCTTTAGCTTCGACTACACCCCTCCCTCTAAACCTAACCCGCCAGATCCTAGCATTGCATCGACTGACCAGCCTCGCTGCTCTCTATACCCAAGGCTTAAGCTGAATTCTAACTCCTTCTGTGGGGTGAAATAAGATGAGATTGGGCAGCAGTGAAATGTAGCTAGTATCTACAATCGTATAGACAAGCGTTAAATAAACCCTCATTACAGGTCAAAACATGACCTTGGATGCCAACAAACTGCATAAAACAGTCATGTCTGGCAAAGGTCATGTTTTGACACCACTGTAAGACCATAATTAGGACCTTAAAAAATGATGCCTATTTTTAAGACACATAACATTGGACATGACTGACATGCAGAATCAAAAGCCCTGCCTGGCCTCCACTCATACACCAAAGCCCTGTTTGGCTTTTCTTAACCACTAGATGGAACCCTAAACCTCTTTAAGACCTAAGTTTATTTTGCCCTCTTAAACCATACTTGACTCAACACCCTGTCCTCCTGATTTACTTTAATCCCAATATAGAATGTAAACAAGAGAGACATAACAGTGTCTAAGATTAAGGGAGAACTTGGGGTACCATACCTGAACCTAAGTCCCTCCCAACACTGTTTGGGTGTCATAAGACAGTGCCTGAACTTAAAGGAGGACTCTAGGCACCATACCTAAGCCTAAGTTCCTCCTAGCACTGCTGGAGAGTCATAAACAGTGTCTCAACTTAATGGAGGACTTAGAAGACCATACCTAAACCTAAGTCCCTCCGAGCACTGTCTACATGTCAGACAGAGTGCCTAAGCCTAACCAGCACTTTATACTGACATAACCACTACCCATCCCTTAACCCATAGCCTAACCAAGCCCATTAGTGCCTAAATTTAACCAAGATTTATAAATTTAATCAAGTACCAGTTGGTAAACATGGCCCCATCCCAACTTAAATACACACCCTAACCCCTCCCATTATTAAGAAAATTGTCACCCTGGCTTAAGCCTAAATAATTGGAACTATTGAATGACGTATATAGTCAATTAGACTGAGGGAGTAAGGCCCAATGTTGGTGTCACTGTCTTGACCCTGGGGTCATGGGGTGTGCGAGGAGTCTCTCCTGAGCATCTAGGGGGGCTTCGTGGTTTGGAGACCATGGGGGTGTGCCTGGGTGCTTGGGAGTGGCACACTTACATATCCTGTGATCCATAGGTGTTCAGGCATTGACCCAAGAAGGCATCATAAAGTGTAATAGCATGCCTCAATTTAGAGGCCTAATATTGGTGTCACTGTCTTGACCCTGGGGTCATGGGATATACGAGGAGTCACTCATGAGCATTAATGGGGGCTTCATGGTTGCAGTGATGGAATACATGTGGGCTTAGACCCTGTTGCCCCGAAGTGGCACGATGTACCCGGCCTGATATCATGAAAGTGTACCTGAGTGCTTGTGGGTGACACACTTACGGATTCTGTGATTCAAAGGTGTTCAAACACTGATTCAAGGAGGCATTACATGCTAAAGGCCAAAAATGCCTGGATGAAAAAATGGGAAAGTGTGATTCTCATTGTTCACCTGATGCATAGCACAGGTCCACAATCAAAACACACAGGGATTGGCATGAAAATGTATGGTTAAGAGAGTCGGTAAGGGGCGACCGACCTTGCAAAAAGACACCTACCAACAAAAAAGACACCCTCAAGTTGGAAACAGCCATAACTTGGCGAAAGAATGGAGGATTTTACCCATTTCTTTTTGTGTCTTATTTACTTTTTTACAAATAAATTTAATTTCTAATCGAAAAATTTTATAAGAGGTCGAGGATATATGCAAAAGCTGTGCAACGGTGTTAGAGGAAAATACTTTCTCGCTAGAGTGGAGGCTAGCCACGCCCCCCCCGCACAAGTGAAGCTGCGCGCTCTGCGACAGGCTCATTGTGCTTGGGAAATTCAACAAGACCGCATCGTTACAAAAGCTCTTTTCACCTGGAAACTTCATAGAAAGACCATTTAAGTCACATTTTTTGACCACAGTCAGTTTGGTACACCTGAAGAGATCCGCTGGGATCGAAACGCGTCGTGTCTTAGTTAAACTGACGACTTCTACGACCTAATTTCCTTGTCGCGTGTTGGAAGAAAGACACACGGACAAGGCCAAGAAAAAGAGCAACAAAGCCCTTATCAGGGCTAAAGAAGAACACCAGCCCTTCTAAGGGCTAAGAAAACATACTGCGGCAGGGAATGACAGATTAAGCTCCATACATGCCACCCATAAGTGAATGAAAAACGGGGCAAAGAGATTCAATGTCGGCGTTCCAAGATGAACAGCTAGTTTAACACTAGCGTGCCTTGTAGTCAAGATGTATAGCGAGCTTAACACCAGCGTACCTTGCAGAACAGCCACTTTGGAAAATACCCATTAGGTAGAACATCTGTTTTACTGAAGATACACTAGCAGCCAGGCAGGCTCATTCTGGAAAAGATCTGCTCAATGGAAACACAGTCTGAGGACTGTTGGAATACAATTGAAGTCAACGTCTGCACCAGAAACGTCTGACTGTCCAAGATAAAATAAAAAATAAAATTAAAAAAGGCAGTCATATATAGCATCAAATTGCCTGGGCAGACATGTCTACAAAGAAAGACAGATAAGCAGCACAGTATAAGACTGCACTTAGTGTCAGGGATTAAGTCACAGTCAATATCCCTGACCATGACTGCACGCCTGGGGTCTAGGGTAGATACACACCCGCCCAGGGTGCCTCTTACAAGTACATCTTCATGCCCAGGCTACATTCACTGCAGAGGCCTCCCAAACTATAACCAGGAAATAGAGCCTTGGCAACAACAGTACAAAGCCTACCAGGCAATTGTGTAGATTTGGAATAAAATTGGAGGGTCCTACGGGATCAATGAAGGGGTAACATGATGAATGGGGTGCCATTCTCCTATGATATAATTCCTGAAAGTCATCCATAAGAAATCATTTGTGAGAGTGGTGATGTCCCCGCATTAAGTAGCATTTGAAAGAAAAATTAAGTCTACTGATCAATCTATGGAGTTAACATAGAGGGTAACAACTGCGGACAACATGGCACCCCACACATACATAGAACCAACTGACCAAAAAGGATAGAGAGTACAATAGCCACAGTGTCATCTGTCAGAGATGTATATCTTTTGAACATCCACATTGACCATGACACGCCCCTAGGAGATCAATAAACTGAGTCAACTGATCAGTTTGAATGTGACAGCTCTGTAGCACACAGCCAGAGACTGGTAATATGTGGGAGAAACAGGATCCCCACAAGCAGCAAGGCCCTGTAGTGGTCTGCAGCTCAATTAGTGTCTGTCAGTGATGAAGCCCTTCTGGACATCCATGCTGACCATGACACACTCCTAGGAGGCCAACAAACTAGACCAGCCTGTCTAGTCAAAATACTAAATGAGAAGTGGTGTACTCATAACCTCTGAGGCCTCAAAGAGGGTAATGATACAGACATATCGGGAACGGAATCGGGGGAGCCATTCTTTTAGTTCATCTCATATGCTCATATAGGCAGCCACTTGAAGGGATAAACGTAGTAGAGGAACGGCCCTGGTGATGGGACACTCGGTGCAATGCATGCTGAGAGTGCATTGTGGTCTGGCAACAGACCACACCGTGGTCGAGGCCTTTAGCTTCGACTACACCCCTCCCTCTAAACCTAACCCGCCAGATCCTAGCATTGCATCGACTGACCAGCCTCGCTGCTCTCTATACCCAAGGCTTAAGCTGAATTCTAACTCCTTCTGTGGGGTGAAATAAGATGAGATTGGGCAGCAGTGAAATGTAGCTAGTATCTACAATCGTATAGACAAGCGTTAAATAAACCCTCATTACAGGTCAAAACATGACCTTGGATGCCAACAAACTGCATAAAACAGTCATGTCTGGCAAAGGTCATGTTTTGACACCACTGTAAGACCATAATTAGGACCTTAAAAAATGATGCCTATTTTTAAGACACATAACATTGGACATGACTGACATGCAGAATCAAAAGCCCTGCCTGGCCTCCACTCATACACCAAAGCCCTGTTTGGCTTTTCTTAACCACTAGATGGAACCCTAAACCTCTTTAAGACCTAAGTTTATTTTGCCCTCTTAAACCATACTTGACTCAACACCCTGTCCTCCTGATTTACTTTAATCCCAATATAGAATGTAAACAAGAGAGACATAACAGTGTCTAAGATTAAGGGAGAACTTGGGGTACCATACCTGAACCTAAGTCCCTCCCAACACTGTTTGGGTGTCATAAGACAGTGCCTGAACTTAAAGGAGGACTCTAGGCACCATACCTAAGCCTAAGTTCCTCCTAGCACTGCTGGAGAGTCATAAACAGTGTCTCAACTTAATGGAGGACTTAGAAGACCATACCTAAACCTAAGTCCCTCCGAGCACTGTCTACATGTCAGACAGAGTGCCTAAGCCTAACCAGCACTTTATACTGACATAACCACTACCCATCCCTTAACCCATAGCCTAACCAAGCCCATTAGTGCCTAAATTTAACCAAGATTTATAAATTTAATCAAGTACCAGTTGGTAAACATGGCCCCATCCCAACTTAAATACACACCCTAACCCCTCCCATTATTAAGAAAATTGTCACCCTGGCTTAAGCCTAAATAATTGGAACTATTGAATGACGTATATAGTCAATTAGACTGAGGGAGTAAGGCCCAATGTTGGTGTCACTGTCTTGACCCTGGGGTCATGGGGTGTGCGAGGAGTCTCTCCTGAGCATCTAGGGGGGCTTCGTGGTTTGGAGACCATGGGGGTGTGCCTGGGTGCTTGGGAGTGGCACACTTACATATCCTGTGATCCATAGGTGTTCAGGCATTGACCCAAGAAGGCATCATAAAGTGTAATAGCATGCCTCAATTTAGAGGCCTAATATTGGTGTCACTGTCTTGACCCTGGGGTCATGGGATATACGAGGAGTCACTCATGAGCATTAATGGGGGCTTCATGGTTGCAGTGATGGAATACATGTGGGCTTAGACCCTGTTGCCCCGAAGTGGCACGATGTACCCGGCCTGATATCATGAAAGTGTACCTGAGTGCTTGTGGGTGACACACTTACGGATTCTGTGATTCAAAGGTGTTCAAACACTGATTCAAGGAGGCATTACATGCTAAAGGCCAAAAATGCCTGGATGAAAAAATGGGAAAGTGTGATTCTCATTGTTCACCTGATGCATAGCACAGGTCCACAATCAAAACACACAGGGATTGGCATGAAAATGTATGGTTAAGAGAGTCGGTAAGGGGCGACCGACCTTGCAAAAAGACACCTACCAACAAAAAAGACACCCTCAAGTTGGAAACAGCCATAACTTGGCGAAAGAATGGAGGATTTTACCCATTTCTTTTTGTGTCTTATTTACTTTTTTACAAAGAAATTTAATTTCTAATCGAAAAATTTTATAAGAGGTCGAGGATATATGCAAAAGCTGTGCAACGGTGTTAGAGGAAAATACTTTCTCGCTAGAGTGGAGGCTAGCCACGCCCCCCCCGCACAAGTGAAGCTGCGCGCTCTGCGACAGGCTCATTGTGCTTGGGAAATTCAACAAGACCGCATCGTTACAAAAGCTCTTTTCACCTGGAAACTTCATAGAAAGACCATTTAAGTCACATTTTTTGACCACAGTCAGTTTGGTACACCTGAAGAGATCCGCTGGGATCGAAACGCGTCGTGTCTTAGTTAAACTGACGACTTCTACGACCTAATTTCCTTGTCGCGTGTTGGAAGAAAGACACACGGACAAGGCCAAGAAAAAGAGCAACAAAGCCCTTATCAGGGCTAAAGAAGAACACCAGCCCTTCTAAGGGCTAAGAAAACATACTGCGGCAGGGAATGACAGATTAAGCTCCATACATGCCACCCATAAGTGAATGAAAAACGGGGCAAAGAGATTCAATGTCGGCGTTCCAAGATGAACAGCTAGTTTAACACTAGCGTGCCTTGTAGTCAAGATGTATAGCGAGCTTAACACCAGCGTACCTTGCAGAACAGCCACTTTGGAAAATACCCATTAGGTAGAACATCTGTTTTACTGAAGATACACTAGCAGCCAGGCAGGCTCATTCTGGAAAAGATCTGCTCAATGGAAACACAGTCTGAGGACTGTTGGAATACAATTGAAGTCAACGTCTGCACCAGAAACGTCTGACTGTCCAAGATAAAATAAAAAATAAAATTAAAAAAGGCAGTCATATATAGCATCAAATTGCCTGGGCAGACATGTCTACAAAGAAAGACAGATAAGCAGCACAGTATAAGACTGCACTTAGTGTCAGGGATTAAGTCACAGTCAATATCCCTGACCATGACTGCACGCCTGGGGTCTAGGGTAGATACACACCCGCCCAGGGTGCCTCTTACAAGTACATCTTCATGCCCAGGCTACATTCACTGCAGAGGCCTCCCAAACTATAACCAGGAAATAGAGCCTTGGCAACAACAGTACAAAGCCTACCAGGCAATTGTGTAGATTTGGAATAAAATTGGAGGGTCCTACGGGATCAATGAAGGGGTAACATGATGAATGGGGTGCCATTCTCCTATGATATAATTCCTGAAAGTCATCCATAAGAAATCATTTGTGAGAGTGGTGATGTCCCCGCATTAAGTAGCATTTGAAAGAAAAATTAAGTCTACTGATCAATCTATGGAGTTAACATAGAGGGTAACAACTGCGGACAACATGGCACCCCACACATACATAGAACCAACTGACCAAAAAGGATAGAGAGTACAATAGCCACAGTGTCATCTGTCAGAGATGTATATCTTTTGAACATCCACATTGACCATGACACGCCCCTAGGAGATCAATAAACTGAGTCAACTGATCAGTTTGAATGTGACAGCTCTGTAGCACACAGCCAGAGACTGGTAATATGTGGGAGAAACAGGATCCCCACAAGCAGCAAGGCCCTGTAGTGGTCTGCAGCTCAATTAGTGTCTGTCAGTGATGAAGCCCTTCTGGACATCCATGCTGACCATGACACACTCCTAGGAGGCCAACAAACTAGACCAGCCTGTCTAGTCAAAATACTAAATGAGAAGTGGTGTACTCATAACCTCTGAGGCCTCAAAGAGGGTAATGATACAGACATATCGGGAACGGAATCGGGGGAGCCATTCTTTTAGTTCATCTCATATGCTCATATAGGCAGCCACTTGAAGGGATAAACGTAGTAGAGGAACGGCCCTGGTGATGGGACACTCGGTGCAATGCATGCTGAGAGTGCATTGTGGTCTGGCAACAGACCACACCGTGGTCGAGGCCTTTAGCTTCGACTACACCCCTCCCTCTAAACCTAACCCGCCAGATCCTAGCATTGCATCGACTGACCAGCCTCGCTGCTCTCTATACCCAAGGCTTAAGCTGAATTCTAACTCCTTCTGTGGGGTGAAATAAGATGAGATTGGGCAGCAGTGAAATGTAGCTAGTATCTACAATCGTATAGACAAGCGTTAAATAAACCCTCATTACAGGTCAAAACATGACCTTGGATGCCAACAAACTGCATAAAACAGTCATGTCTGGCAAAGGTCATGTTTTGACACCACTGTAAGACCATAATTAGGACCTTAAAAAATGATGCCTATTTTTAAGACACATAACATTGGACATGACTGACATGCAGAATCAAAAGCCCTGCCTGGCCTCCACTCATACACCAAAGCCCTGTTTGGCTTTTCTTAACCACTAGATGGAACCCTAAACCTCTTTAAGACCTAAGTTTATTTTGCCCTCTTAAACCATACTTGACTCAACACCCTGTCCTCCTGATTTACTTTAATCCCAATATAGAATGTAAACAAGAGAGACATAACAGTGTCTAAGATTAAGGGAGAACTTGGGGTACCATACCTGAACCTAAGTCCCTCCCAACACTGTTTGGGTGTCATAAGACAGTGCCTGAACTTAAAGGAGGACTCTAGGCACCATACCTAAGCCTAAGTTCCTCCTAGCACTGCTGGAGAGTCATAAACAGTGTCTCAACTTAATGGAGGACTTAGAAGACCATACCTAAACCTAAGTCCCTCCGAGCACTGTCTACATGTCAGACAGAGTGCCTAAGCCTAACCAGCACTTTATACTGACATAACCACTACCCATCCCTTAACCCATAGCCTAACCAAGCCCATTAGTGCCTAAATTTAACCAAGATTTATAAATTTAATCAAGTACCAGTTGGTAAACATGGCCCCATCCCAACTTAAATACACACCCTAACCCCTCCCATTATTAAGAAAATTGTCACCCTGGCTTAAGCCTAAATAATTGGAACTATTGAATGACGTATATAGTCAATTAGACTGAGGGAGTAAGGCCCAATGTTGGTGTCACTGTCTTGACCCTGGGGTCATGGGGTGTGCGAGGAGTCTCTCCTGAGCATCTAGGGGGGCTTCGTGGTTTGGAGACCATGGGGGTGTGCCTGGGTGCTTGGGAGTGGCACACTTACATATCCTGTGATCCATAGGTGTTCAGGCATTGACCCAAGAAGGCATCATAAAGTGTAATAGCATGCCTCAATTTAGAGGCCTAATATTGGTGTCACTGTCTTGACCCTGGGGTCATGGGATATACGAGGAGTCACTCATGAGCATTAATGGGGGCTTCATGGTTGCAGTGATGGAATACATGTGGGCTTAGACCCTGTTGCCCCGAAGTGGCACGATGTACCCGGCCTGATATCATGAAAGTGTACCTGAGTGCTTGTGGGTGACACACTTACGGATTCTGTGATTCAAAGGTGTTCAAACACTGATTCAAGGAGGCATTACATGCTAAAGGCCAAAAATGCCTGGATGAAAAAATGGGAAAGTGTGATTCTCATTGTTCACCTGATGCATAGCACAGGTCCACAATCAAAACACACAGGGATTGGCATGAAAATGTATGGTTAAGAGAGTCGGTAAGGGGCGACCGACCTTGCAAAAAGACACCTACCAACAAAAAAGACACCCTCAAGTTGGAAACAGCCATAACTTGGCGAAAGAATGGAGGATTTTACCCATTTCTTTTTGTGTCTTATTTACTTTTTTACAAAGAAATTTAATTTCTAATCGAAAAATTTTATAAGAGGTCGAGGATATATGCAAAAGCTGTGCAACGGTGTTAGAGGAAAATACTTTCTCGCTAGAGTGGAGGCTAGCCACGCCCCCCCCGCACAAGTGAAGCTGCGCGCTCTGCGACAGGCTCATTGTGCTTGGGAAATTCAACAAGACCGCATCGTTACAAAAGCTCTTTTCACCTGGAAACTTCATAGAAAGACCATTTAAGTCACATTTTTTGACCACAGTCAGTTTGGTACACCTGAAGAGATCCGCTGGGATCGAAACGCGTCGTGTCTTAGTTAAACTGACGACTTCTACGACCTAATTTCCTTGTCGCGTGTTGGAAGAAAGACACACGGACAAGGCCAAGAAAAAGAGCAACAAAGCCCTTATCAGGGCTAAAGAAGAACACCAGCCCTTCTAAGGGCTAAGAAAACATACTGCGGCAGGGAATGACAGATTAAGCTCCATACATGCCACCCATAAGTGAATGAAAAACGGGGCAAAGAGATTCAATGTCGGCGTTCCAAGATGAACAGCTAGTTTAACACTAGCGTGCCTTGTAGTCAAGATGTATAGCGAGCTTAACACCAGCGTACCTTGCAGAACAGCCACTTTGGAAAATACCCATTAGGTAGAACATCTGTTTTACTGAAGATACACTAGCAGCCAGGCAGGCTCATTCTGGAAAAGATCTGCTCAATGGAAACACAGTCTGAGGACTGTTGGAATACAATTGAAGTCAACGTCTGCACCAGAAACGTCTGACTGTCCAAGATAAAATAAAAAATAAAATTAAAAAAGGCAGTCATATATAGCATCAAATTGCCTGGGCAGACATGTCTACAAAGAAAGACAGATAAGCAGCACAGTATAAGACTGCACTTAGTGTCAGGGATTAAGTCACAGTCAATATCCCTGACCATGACTGCACGCCTGGGGTCTAGGGTAGATACACACCCGCCCAGGGTGCCTCTTACAAGTACATCTTCATGCCCAGGCTACATTCACTGCAGAGGCCTCCCAAACTATAACCAGGAAATAGAGCCTTGGCAACAACAGTACAAAGCCTACCAGGCAATTGTGTAGATTTGGAATAAAATTGGAGGGTCCTACGGGATCAATGAAGGGGTAACATGATGAATGGGGTGCCATTCTCCTATGATATAATTCCTGAAAGTCATCCATAAGAAATCATTTGTGAGAGTGGTGATGTCCCCGCATTAAGTAGCATTTGAAAGAAAAATTAAGTCTACTGATCAATCTATGGAGTTAACATAGAGGGTAACAACTGCGGACAACATGGCACCCCACACATACATAGAACCAACTGACCAAAAAGGATAGAGAGTACAATAGCCACAGTGTCATCTGTCAGAGATGTATATCTTTTGAACATCCACATTGACCATGACACGCCCCTAGGAGATCAATAAACTGAGTCAACTGATCAGTTTGAATGTGACAGCTCTGTAGCACACAGCCAGAGACTGGTAATATGTGGGAGAAACAGGATCCCCACAAGCAGCAAGGCCCTGTAGTGGTCTGCAGCTCAATTAGTGTCTGTCAGTGATGAAGCCCTTCTGGACATCCATGCTGACCATGACACACTCCTAGGAGGCCAACAAACTAGACCAGCCTGTCTAGTCAAAATACTAAATGAGAAGTGGTGTACTCATAACCTCTGAGGCCTCAAAGAGGGTAATGATACAGACATATCGGGAACGGAATCGGGGGAGCCATTCTTTTAGTTCATCTCATATGCTCATATAGGCAGCCACTTGAAGGGATAAACGTAGTAGAGGAACGGCCCTGGTGATGGGACACTCGGTGCAATGCATGCTGAGAGTGCATTGTGGTCTGGCAACAGACCACACCGTGGTCGAGGCCTTTAGCTTCGACTACACCCCTCCCTCTAAACCTAACCCGCCAGATCCTAGCATTGCATCGACTGACCAGCCTCGCTGCTCTCTATACCCAAGGCTTAAGCTGAATTCTAACTCCTTCTGTGGGGTGAAATAAGATGAGATTGGGCAGCAGTGAAATGTAGCTAGTATCTACAATCGTATAGACAAGCGTTAAATAAACCCTCATTACAGGTCAAAACATGACCTTGGATGCCAACAAACTGCATAAAACAGTCATGTCTGGCAAAGGTCATGTTTTGACACCACTGTAAGACCATAATTAGGACCTTAAAAAATGATGCCTATTTTTAAGACACATAACATTGGACATGACTGACATGCAGAATCAAAAGCCCTGCCTGGCCTCCACTCATACACCAAAGCCCTGTTTGGCTTTTCTTAACCACTAGATGGAACCCTAAACCTCTTTAAGACCTAAGTTTATTTTGCCCTCTTAAACCATACTTGACTCAACACCCTGTCCTCCTGATTTACTTTAATCCCAATATAGAATGTAAACAAGAGAGACATAACAGTGTCTAAGATTAAGGGAGAACTTGGGGTACCATACCTGAACCTAAGTCCCTCCCAACACTGTTTGGGTGTCATAAGACAGTGCCTGAACTTAAAGGAGGACTCTAGGCACCATACCTAAGCCTAAGTTCCTCCTAGCACTGCTGGAGAGTCATAAACAGTGTCTCAACTTAATGGAGGACTTAGAAGACCATACCTAAACCTAAGTCCCTCCGAGCACTGTCTACATGTCAGACAGAGTGCCTAAGCCTAACCAGCACTTTATACTGACATAACCACTACCCATCCCTTAACCCATAGCCTAACCAAGCCCATTAGTGCCTAAATTTAACCAAGATTTATAAATTTAATCAAGTACCAGTTGGTAAACATGGCCCCATCCCAACTTAAATACACACCCTAACCCCTCCCATTATTAAGAAAATTGTCACCCTGGCTTAAGCCTAAATAATTGGAACTATTGAATGACGTATATAGTCAATTAGACTGAGGGAGTAAGGCCCAATGTTGGTGTCACTGTCTTGACCCTGGGGTCATGGGGTGTGCGAGGAGTCTCTCCTGAGCATCTAGGGGGGCTTCGTGGTTTGGAGACCATGGGGGTGTGCCTGGGTGCTTGGGAGTGGCACACTTACATATCCTGTGATCCATAGGTGTTCAGGCATTGACCCAAGAAGGCATCATAAAGTGTAATAGCATGCCTCAATTTAGAGGCCTAATATTGGTGTCACTGTCTTGACCCTGGGGTCATGGGATATACGAGGAGTCACTCATGAGCATTAATGGGGGCTTCATGGTTGCAGTGATGGAATACATGTGGGCTTAGACCCTGTTGCCCCGAAGTGGCACGATGTACCCGGCCTGATATCATGAAAGTGTACCTGAGTGCTTGTGGGTGACACACTTACGGATTCTGTGATTCAAAGGTGTTCAAACACTGATTCAAGGAGGCATTACATGCTAAAGGCCAAAAATGCCTGGATGAAAAAATGGGAAAGTGTGATTCTCATTGTTCACCTGATGCATAGCACAGGTCCACAATCAAAACACACAGGGATTGGCATGAAAATGTATGGTTAAGAGAGTCGGTAAGGGGCGACCGACCTTGCAAAAAGACACCTACCAACAAAAAAGACACCCTCAAGTTGGAAACAGCCATAACTTGGCGAAAGAATGGAGGATTTTACCCATTTCTTTTTGTGTCTTATTTACTTTTTTACAAAGAAATTTAATTTCTAATCGAAAAATTTTATAAGAGGTCGAGGATATATGCAAAAGCTGTGCAACGGTGTTAGAGGAAAATACTTTCTCGCTAGAGTGGAGGCTAGCCACGCCCCCCCCGCACAAGTGAAGCTGCGCGCTCTGCGACAGGCTCATTGTGCTTGGGAAATTCAACAAGACCGCATCGTTACAAAAGCTCTTTTCACCTGGAAACTTCATAGAAAGACCATTTAAGTCACATTTTTTGACCACAGTCAGTTTGGTACACCTGAAGAGATCCGCTGGGATCGAAACGCGTCGTGTCTTAGTTAAACTGACGACTTCTACGACCTAATTTCCTTGTCGCGTGTTGGAAGAAAGACACACGGACAAGGCCAAGAAAAAGAGCAACAAAGCCCTTATCAGGGCTAAAGAAGAACACCAGCCCTTCTAAGGGCTAAGAAAACATACTGCGGCAGGGAATGACAGATTAAGCTCCATACATGCCACCCATAAGTGAATGAAAAACGGGGCAAAGAGATTCAATGTCGGCGTTCCAAGATGAACAGCTAGTTTAACACTAGCGTGCCTTGTAGTCAAGATGTATAGCGAGCTTAACACCAGCGTACCTTGCAGAACAGCCACTTTGGAAAATACCCATTAGGTAGAACATCTGTTTTACTGAAGATACACTAGCAGCCAGGCAGGCTCATTCTGGAAAAGATCTGCTCAATGGAAACACAGTCTGAGGACTGTTGGAATACAATTGAAGTCAACGTCTGCACCAGAAACGTCTGACTGTCCAAGATAAAATAAAAAATAAAATTAAAAAAGGCAGTCATATATAGCATCAAATTGCCTGGGCAGACATGTCTACAAAGAAAGACAGATAAGCAGCACAGTATAAGACTGCACTTAGTGTCAGGGATTAAGTCACAGTCAATATCCCTGACCATGACTGCACGCCTGGGGTCTAGGGTAGATACACACCCGCCCAGGGTGCCTCTTACAAGTACATCTTCATGCCCAGGCTACATTCACTGCAGAGGCCTCCCAAACTATAACCAGGAAATAGAGCCTTGGCAACAACAGTACAAAGCCTACCAGGCAATTGTGTAGATTTGGAATAAAATTGGAGGGTCCTACGGGATCAATGAAGGGGTAACATGATGAATGGGGTGCCATTCTCCTATGATATAATTCCTGAAAGTCATCCATAAGAAATCATTTGTGAGAGTGGTGATGTCCCCGCATTAAGTAGCATTTGAAAGAAAAATTAAGTCTACTGATCAATCTATGGAGTTAACATAGAGGGTAACAACTGCGGACAACATGGCACCCCACACATACATAGAACCAACTGACCAAAAAGGATAGAGAGTACAATAGCCACAGTGTCATCTGTCAGAGATGTATATCTTTTGAACATCCACATTGACCATGACACGCCCCTAGGAGATCAATAAACTGAGTCAACTGATCAGTTTGAATGTGACAGCTCTGTAGCACACAGCCAGAGACTGGTAATATGTGGGAGAAACAGGATCCCCACAAGCAGCAAGGCCCTGTAGTGGTCTGCAGCTCAATTAGTGTCTGTCAGTGATGAAGCCCTTCTGGACATCCATGCTGACCATGACACACTCCTAGGAGGCCAACAAACTAGACCAGCCTGTCTAGTCAAAATACTAAATGAGAAGTGGTGTACTCATAACCTCTGAGGCCTCAAAGAGGGTAATGATACAGACATATCGGGAACGGAATCGGGGGAGCCATTCTTTTAGTTCATCTCATATGCTCATATAGGCAGCCACTTGAAGGGATAAACGTAGTAGAGGAACGGCCCTGGTGATGGGACACTCGGTGCAATGCATGCTGAGAGTGCATTGTGGTCTGGCAACAGACCACACCGTGGTCGAGGCCTTTAGCTTCGACTACACCCCTCCCTCTAAACCTAACCCGCCAGATCCTAGCATTGCATCGACTGACCAGCCTCGCTGCTCTCTATACCCAAGGCTTAAGCTGAATTCTAACTCCTTCTGTGGGGTGAAATAAGATGAGATTGGGCAGCAGTGAAATGTAGCTAGTATCTACAATCGTATAGACAAGCGTTAAATAAACCCTCATTACAGGTCAAAACATGACCTTGGATGCCAACAAACTGCATAAAACAGTCATGTCTGGCAAAGGTCATGTTTTGACACCACTGTAAGACCATAATTAGGACCTTAAAAAATGATGCCTATTTTTAAGACACATAACATTGGACATGACTGACATGCAGAATCAAAAGCCCTGCCTGGCCTCCACTCATACACCAAAGCCCTGTTTGGCTTTTCTTAACCACTAGATGGAACCCTAAACCTCTTTAAGACCTAAGTTTATTTTGCCCTCTTAAACCATACTTGACTCAACACCCTGTCCTCCTGATTTACTTTAATCCCAATATAGAATGTAAACAAGAGAGACATAACAGTGTCTAAGATTAAGGGAGAACTTGGGGTACCATACCTGAACCTAAGTCCCTCCCAACACTGTTTGGGTGTCATAAGACAGTGCCTGAACTTAAAGGAGGACTCTAGGCACCATACCTAAGCCTAAGTTCCTCCTAGCACTGCTGGAGAGTCATAAACAGTGTCTCAACTTAATGGAGGACTTAGAAGACCATACCTAAACCTAAGTCCCTCCGAGCACTGTCTACATGTCAGACAGAGTGCCTAAGCCTAACCAGCACTTTATACTGACATAACCACTACCCATCCCTTAACCCATAGCCTAACCAAGCCCATTAGTGCCTAAATTTAACCAAGATTTATAAATTTAATCAAGTACCAGTTGGTAAACATGGCCCCATCCCAACTTAAATACACACCCTAACCCCTCCCATTATTAAGAAAATTGTCACCCTGGCTTAAGCCTAAATAATTGGAACTATTGAATGACGTATATAGTCAATTAGACTGAGGGAGTAAGGCCCAATGTTGGTGTCACTGTCTTGACCCTGGGGTCATGGGGTGTGCGAGGAGTCTCTCCTGAGCATCTAGGGGGGCTTCGTGGTTTGGAGACCATGGGGGTGTGCCTGGGTGCTTGGGAGTGGCACACTTACATATCCTGTGATCCATAGGTGTTCAGGCATTGACCCAAGAAGGCATCATAAAGTGTAATAGCATGCCTCAATTTAGAGGCCTAATATTGGTGTCACTGTCTTGACCCTGGGGTCATGGGATATACGAGGAGTCACTCATGAGCATTAATGGGGGCTTCATGGTTGCAGTGATGGAATACATGTGGGCTTAGACCCTGTTGCCCCGAAGTGGCACGATGTACCCGGCCTGATATCATGAAAGTGTACCTGAGTGCTTGTGGGTGACACACTTACGGATTCTGTGATTCAAAGGTGTTCAAACACTGATTCAAGGAGGCATTACATGCTAAAGGCCAAAAATGCCTGGATGAAAAAATGGGAAAGTGTGATTCTCATTGTTCACCTGATGCATAGCACAGGTCCACAATCAAAACACACAGGGATTGGCATGAAAATGTATGGTTAAGAGAGTCGGTAAGGGGCGACCGACCTTGCAAAAAGACACCTACCAACAAAAAAGACACCCTCAAGTTGGAAACAGCCATAACTTGGCGAAAGAATGGAGGATTTTACCCATTTCTTTTTGTGTCTTATTTACTTTTTTACAAAGAAATTTAATTTCTAATCGAAAAATTTTATAAGAGGTCGAGGATATATGCAAAAGCTGTGCAACGGTGTTAGAGGAAAATACTTTCTCGCTAGAGTGGAGGCTAGCCACGCCCCCCCCGCACAAGTGAAGCTGCGCGCTCTGCGACAGGCTCATTGTGCTTGGGAAATTCAACAAGACCGCATCGTTACAAAAGCTCTTTTCACCTGGAAACTTCATAGAAAGACCATTTAAGTCACATTTTTTGACCACAGTCAGTTTGGTACACCTGAAGAGATCCGCTGGGATCGAAACGCGTCGTGTCTTAGTTAAACTGACGACTTCTACGACCTAATTTCCTTGTCGCGTGTTGGAAGAAAGACACACGGACAAGGCCAAGAAAAAGAGCAACAAAGCCCTTATCAGGGCTAAAGAAGAACACCAGCCCTTCTAAGGGCTAAGAAAACATACTGCGGCAGGGAATGACAGATTAAGCTCCATACATGCCACCCATAAGTGAATGAAAAACGGGGCAAAGAGATTCAATGTCGGCGTTCCAAGATGAACAGCTAGTTTAACACTAGCGTGCCTTGTAGTCAAGATGTATAGCGAGCTTAACACCAGCGTACCTTGCAGAACAGCCACTTTGGAAAATACCCATTAGGTAGAACATCTGTTTTACTGAAGATACACTAGCAGCCAGGCAGGCTCATTCTGGAAAAGATCTGCTCAATGGAAACACAGTCTGAGGACTGTTGGAATACAATTGAAGTCAACGTCTGCACCAGAAACGTCTGACTGTCCAAGATAAAATAAAAAATAAAATTAAAAAAGGCAGTCATATATAGCATCAAATTGCCTGGGCAGACATGTCTACAAAGAAAGACAGATAAGCAGCACAGTATAAGACTGCACTTAGTGTCAGGGATTAAGTCACAGTCAATATCCCTGACCATGACTGCACGCCTGGGGTCTAGGGTAGATACACACCCGCCCAGGGTGCCTCTTACAAGTACATCTTCATGCCCAGGCTACATTCACTGCAGAGGCCTCCCAAACTATAACCAGGAAATAGAGCCTTGGCAACAACAGTACAAAGCCTACCAGGCAATTGTGTAGATTTGGAATAAAATTGGAGGGTCCTACGGGATCAATGAAGGGGTAACATGATGAATGGGGTGCCATTCTCCTATGATATAATTCCTGAAAGTCATCCATAAGAAATCATTTGTGAGAGTGGTGATGTCCCCGCATTAAGTAGCATTTGAAAGAAAAATTAAGTCTACTGATCAATCTATGGAGTTAACATAGAGGGTAACAACTGCGGACAACATGGCACCCCACACATACATAGAACCAACTGACCAAAAAGGATAGAGAGTACAATAGCCACAGTGTCATCTGTCAGAGATGTATATCTTTTGAACATCCACATTGACCATGACACGCCCCTAGGAGATCAATAAACTGAGTCAACTGATCAGTTTGAATGTGACAGCTCTGTAGCACACAGCCAGAGACTGGTAATATGTGGGAGAAACAGGATCCCCACAAGCAGCAAGGCCCTGTAGTGGTCTGCAGCTCAATTAGTGTCTGTCAGTGATGAAGCCCTTCTGGACATCCATGCTGACCATGACACACTCCTAGGAGGCCAACAAACTAGACCAGCCTGTCTAGTCAAAATACTAAATGAGAAGTGGTGTACTCATAACCTCTGAGGCCTCAAAGAGGGTAATGATACAGACATATCGGGAACGGAATCGGGGGAGCCATTCTTTTAGTTCATCTCATATGCTCATATAGGCAGCCACTTGAAGGGATAAACGTAGTAGAGGAACGGCCCTGGTGATGGGACACTCGGTGCAATGCATGCTGAGAGTGCATTGTGGTCTGGCAACAGACCACACCGTGGTCGAGGCCTTTAGCTTCGACTACACCCCTCCCTCTAAACCTAACCCTAACCCTAACCCTAACCCTAACCCTAACCCTAACCCTAACCCTAACCCTACCCTAACCCTAACCCTAACCCTAACCCTAACATAGAGGGTAACAACTGCGGACAACATGGCACCCCACACATACATAGAACCAACTGACCAAAAAGGATAGAGAGTACAATAGCCACAGTGTCATCTGTCAGAGATGTATATCTTTTGAACATCCACATTGACCATGACACGCCCCTAGGAGATCAATAAACTGAGTCAACTGATCAGTTTGAATGTGACAGCTCTGTAGCACACAGCCAGAGACTGGTAATATGTGGGAGAAACAGGATCCCCACAAGCAGCAAGGCCCTGTAGTGGTCTGCAGCTCAATTAGTGTCTGTCAGTGATGAAGCCCTTCTGGACATCCATGCTGACCATGACACACTCCTAGGAGGCCAACAAACTAGACCAGCCTGTCTAGTCAAAATACTAAATGAGAAGTGGTGTACTCATAACCTCTGAGGCCTCAAAGAGGGTAATGATACAGACATATCGGGAACGGAATCGGGGGAGCCATTCTTTTAGTTCATCTCATATGCTCATATAGGCAGCCACTTGAAGGGATAAACGTAGTAGAGGAACGGCCCTGGTGATGGGACACTCGGTGCAATGCATGCTGAGAGTGCATTGTGGTCTGGCAACAGACCACACCGTGGTCGAGGCCTTTAGCTTCGACTACACCCCTCCCTCTAAACCTAACCCGCCAGATCCTAGCATTGCATCGACTGACCAGCCTCGCTGCTCTCTATACCCAAGGCTTAAGCTGAATTCTAACTCCTTCTGTGGGGTGAAATAAGATGAGATTGGGCAGCAGTGAAATGTAGCTAGTATCTACAATCGTATAGACAAGCGTTAAATAAACCCTCATTACAGGTCAAAACATGACCTTGGATGCCAACAAACTGCATAAAACAGTCATGTCTGGCAAAGGTCATGTTTTGACACCACTGTAAGACCATAATTAGGACCTTAAAAAATGATGCCTATTTTTAAGACACATAACATTGGACATGACTGACATGCAGAATCAAAAGCCCTGCCTGGCCTCCACTCATACACCAAAGCCCTGTTTGGCTTTTCTTAACCACTAGATGGAACCCTAAACCTCTTTAAGACCTAAGTTTATTTTGCCCTCTTAAACCATACTTGACTCAACACCCTGTCCTCCTGATTTACTTTAATCCCAATATAGAATGTAAACAAGAGAGACATAACAGTGTCTAAGATTAAGGGAGAACTTGGGGTACCATACCTGAACCTAAGTCCCTCCCAACACTGTTTGGGTGTCATAAGACAGTGCCTGAACTTAAAGGAGGACTCTAGGCACCATACCTAAGCCTAAGTTCCTCCTAGCACTGCTGGAGAGTCATAAACAGTGTCTCAACTTAATGGAGGACTTAGAAGACCATACCTAAACCTAAGTCCCTCCGAGCACTGTCTACATGTCAGACAGAGTGCCTAAGCCTAACCAGCACTTTATACTGACATAACCACTACCCATCCCTTAACCCATAGCCTAACCAAGCCCATTAGTGCCTAAATTTAACCAAGATTTATAAATTTAATCAAGTACCAGTTGGTAAACATGGCCCCATCCCAACTTAAATACACACCCTAACCCCTCCCATTATTAAGAAAATTGTCACCCTGGCTTAAGCCTAAATAATTGGAACTATTGAATGACGTATATAGTCAATTAGACTGAGGGAGTAAGGCCCAATGTTGGTGTCACTGTCTTGACCCTGGGGTCATGGGGTGTGCGAGGAGTCTCTCCTGAGCATCTAGGGGGGCTTCGTGGTTTGGAGACCATGGGGGTGTGCCTGGGTGCTTGGGAGTGGCACACTTACATATCCTGTGATCCATAGGTGTTCAGGCATTGACCCAAGAAGGCATCATAAAGTGTAATAGCATGCCTCAATTTAGAGGCCTAATATTGGTGTCACTGTCTTGACCCTGGGGTCATGGGATATACGAGGAGTCACTCATGAGCATTAATGGGGGCTTCATGGTTGCAGTGATGGAATACATGTGGGCTTAGACCCTGTTGCCCCGAAGTGGCACGATGTACCCGGCCTGATATCATGAAAGTGTACCTGAGTGCTTGTGGGTGACACACTTACGGATTCTGTGATTCAAAGGTGTTCAAACACTGATTCAAGGAGGCATTACATGCTAAAGGCCAAAAATGCCTGGATGAAAAAATGGGAAAGTGTGATTCTCATTGTTCACCTGATGCATAGCACAGGTCCACAATCAAAACACACAGGGATTGGCATGAAAATGTATGGTTAAGAGAGTCGGTAAGGGGCGACCGACCTTGCAAAAAGACACCTACCAACAAAAAAGACACCCTCAAGTTGGAAACAGCCATAACTTGGCGAAAGAATGGAGGATTTTACCCATTTCTTTTTGTGTCTTATTTACTTTTTTACAAAGAAATTTAATTTCTAATCGAAAAATTTTATAAGAGGTCGAGGATATATGCAAAAGCTGTGCAACGGTGTTAGAGGAAAATACTTTCTCGCTAGAGTGGAGGCTAGCCACGCCCCCCCCGCACAAGTGAAGCTGCGCGCTCTGCGACAGGCTCATTGTGCTTGGGAAATTCAACAAGACCGCATCGTTACAAAAGCTCTTTTCACCTGGAAACTTCATAGAAAGACCATTTAAGTCACATTTTTTGACCACAGTCAGTTTGGTACACCTGAAGAGATCCGCTGGGATCGAAACGCGTCGTGTCTTAGTTAAACTGACGACTTCTACGACCTAATTTCCTTGTCGCGTGTTGGAAGAAAGACACACGGACAAGGCCAAGAAAAAGAGCAACAAAGCCCTTATCAGGGCTAAAGAAGAACACCAGCCCTTCTAAGGGCTAAGAAAACATACTGCGGCAGGGAATGACAGATTAAGCTCCATACATGCCACCCATAAGTGAATGAAAAACGGGGCAAAGAGATTCAATGTCGGCGTTCCAAGATGAACAGCTAGTTTAACACTAGCGTGCCTTGTAGTCAAGATGTATAGCGAGCTTAACACCAGCGTACCTTGCAGAACAGCCACTTTGGAAAATACCCATTAGGTAGAACATCTGTTTTACTGAAGATACACTAGCAGCCAGGCAGGCTCATTCTGGAAAAGATCTGCTCAATGGAAACACAGTCTGAGGACTGTTGGAATACAATTGAAGTCAACGTCTGCACCAGAAACGTCTGACTGTCCAAGATAAAATTAAAAATAAAATTAAAAAAGGCAGTCATATATAGCATCAAATTGCCTGGGCAGACATGTCTACAAAGAAAGACAGATAAGCAGCACAGTATAAGACTGCACTTAGTGTCAGGGATTAAGTCACAGTCAATATCCCTGACCATGACTGCACGCCTGGGGTCTAGGGTAGATACACACCCGCCCAGGGTGCCTCTTACAAGTACATCTTCATGCCCAGGCTACATTCACTGCAGAGGCCTCCCAAACTATAACCAGGAAATAGAGCCTTGGCAACAACAGTACAAAGCCTACCAGGCAATTGTGTAGATTTGGAATAAAATTGGAGGGTCCTACGGGATCAATGAAGGGGTAACATGATGAATGGGGTGCCATTCTCCTATGATATAATTCCTGAAAGTCATCCATAAGAAATCATTTGTGAGAGTGGTGATGTCCCCGCATTAAGTAGCATTTGAAAGAAAAATTAAGTCTACTGATCAATCTATGGAGTTAACATAGAGGGTAACAACTGCGGACAACATGGCACCCCACACATACATAGAACCAACTGACCAAAAAGGATAGAGAGTACAATAGCCACAGTGTCATCTGTCAGAGATGTATATCTTTTGAACATCCACATTGACCATGACACGCCCCTAGGAGATCAATAAACTGAGTCAACTGATCAGTTTGAATGTGACAGCTCTGTAGCACACAGCCAGAGACTGGTAATATGTGGGAGAAACAGGATCCCCACAAGCAGCAAGGCCCTGTAGTGGTCTGCAGCTCAATTAGTGTCTGTCAGTGATGAAGCCCTTCTGGACATCCATGCTGACCATGACACACTCCTAGGAGGCCAACAAACTAGACCAGCCTGTCTAGTCAAAATACTAAATGAGAAGTGGTGTACTCATAACCTCTGAGGCCTCAAAGAGGGTAATGATACAGACATATCGGGAACGGAATCGGGGGAGCCATTCTTTTAGTTCATCTCATATGCTCATATAGGCAGCCACTTGAAGGGATAAACGTAGTAGAGGAACGGCCCTGGTGATGGGACACTCGGTGCAATGCATGCTGAGAGTGCATTGTGGTCTGGCAACAGACCACACCGTGGTCGAGGCCTTTAGCTTCGACTACACCCCTCCCTCTAAACCTAACCCGCCAGATCCTAGCATTGCATCGACTGACCAGCCTCGCTGCTCTCTATACCCAAGGCTTAAGCTGAATTCTAACTCCTTCTGTGGGGTGAAATAAGATGAGATTGGGCAGCAGTGAAATGTAGCTAGTATCTACAATCGTATAGACAAGCGTTAAATAAACCCTCATTACAGGTCAAAACATGACCTTGGATGCCAACAAACTGCATAAAACAGTCATGTCTGGCAAAGGTCATGTTTTGACACCACTGTAAGACCATAATTAGGACCTTAAAAAATGATGCCTATTTTTAAGACACATAACATTGGACATGACTGACATGCAGAATCAAAAGCCCTGCCTGGCCTCCACTCATACACCAAAGCCCTGTTTGGCTTTTCTTAACCACTAGATGGAACCCTAAACCTCTTTAAGACCTAAGTTTATTTTGCCCTCTTAAACCATACTTGACTCAACACCCTGTCCTCCTGATTTACTTTAATCCCAATATAGAATGTAAACAAGAGAGACATAACAGTGTCTAAGATTAAGGGAGAACTTGGGGTACCATACCTGAACCTAAGTCCCTCCCAACACTGTTTGGGTGTCATAAGACAGTGCCTGAACTTAAAGGAGGACTCTAGGCACCATACCTAAGCCTAAGTTCCTCCTAGCACTGCTGGAGAGTCATAAACAGTGTCTCAACTTAATGGAGGACTTAGAAGACCATACCTAAACCTAAGTCCCTCCGAGCACTGTCTACATGTCAGACAGAGTGCCTAAGCCTAACCAGCACTTTATACTGACATAACCACTACCCATCCCTTAACCCATAGCCTAACCAAGCCCATTAGTGCCTAAATTTAACCAAGATTTATAAATTTAATCAAGTACCAGTTGGTAAACATGGCCCCATCCCAACTTAAATACACACCCTAACCCCTCCCATTATTAAGAAAATTGTCACCCTGGCTTAAGCCTAAATAATTGGAACTATTGAATGACGTATATAGTCAATTAGACTGAGGGAGTAAGGCCCAATGTTGGTGTCACTGTCTTGACCCTGGGGTCATGGGGTGTGCGAGGAGTCTCTCCTGAGCATCTAGGGGGGCTTCGTGGTTTGGAGACCATGGGGGTGTGCCTGGGTGCTTGGGAGTGGCACACTTACATATCCTGTGATCCATAGGTGTTCAGGCATTGACCCAAGAAGGCATCATAAAGTGTAATAGCATGCCTCAATTTAGAGGCCTAATATTGGTGTCACTGTCTTGACCCTGGGGTCATGGGATATACGAGGAGTCACTCATGAGCATTAATGGGGGCTTCATGGTTGCAGTGATGGAATACATGTGGGCTTAGACCCTGTTGCCCCGAAGTGGCACGATGTACCCGGCCTGATATCATGAAAGTGTACCTGAGTGCTTGTGGGTGACACACTTACGGATTCTGTGATTCAAAGGTGTTCAAACACTGATTCAAGGAGGCATTACATGCTAAAGGCCAAAAATGCCTGGATGAAAAAATGGGAAAGTGTGATTCTCATTGTTCACCTGATGCATAGCACAGGTCCACAATCAAAACACACAGGGATTGGCATGAAAATGTATGGTTAAGAGAGTCGGTAAGGGGCGACCGACCTTGCAAAAAGACACCTACCAACAAAAAAGACACCCTCAAGTTGGAAACAGCCATAACTTGGCGAAAGAATGGAGGATTTTACCCATTTCTTTTTGTGTCTTATTTACTTTTTTACAAAGAAATTTAATTTCTAATCGAAAAATTTTATAAGAGGTCGAGGATATATGCAAAAGCTGTGCAACGGTGTTAGAGGAAAATACTTTCTCGCTAGAGTGGAGGCTAGCCACGCCCCCCCCGCACAAGTGAAGCTGCGCGCTCTGCGACAGGCTCATTGTGCTTGGGAAATTCAACAAGACCGCATCGTTACAAAAGCTCTTTTCACCTGGAAACTTCATAGAAAGACCATTTAAGTCACATTTTTTGACCACAGTCAGTTTGGTACACCTGAAGAGATCCGCTGGGATCGAAACGCGTCGTGTCTTAGTTAAACTGACGACTTCTACGACCTAATTTCCTTGTCGCGTGTTGGAAGAAAGACACACGGACAAGGCCAAGAAAAAGAGCAACAAAGCCCTTATCAGGGCTAAAGAAGAACACCAGCCCTTCTAAGGGCTAAGAAAACATACTGCGGCAGGGAATGACAGATTAAGCTCCATACATGCCACCCATAAGTGAATGAAAAACGGGGCAAAGAGATTCAATGTCGGCGTTCCAAGATGAACAGCTAGTTTAACACTAGCGTGCCTTGTAGTCAAGATGTATAGCGAGCTTAACACCAGCGTACCTTGCAGAACAGCCACTTTGGAAAATACCCATTAGGTAGAACATCTGTTTTACTGAAGATACACTAGCAGCCAGGCAGGCTCATTCTGGAAAAGATCTGCTCAATGGAAACACAGTCTGAGGACTGTTGGAATACAATTGAAGTCAACGTCTGCACCAGAAACGTCTGACTGTCCAAGATAAAATAAAAAATAAAATTAAAAAAGGCAGTCATATATAGCATCAAATTGCCTGGGCAGACATGTCTACAAAGAAAGACAGATAAGCAGCACAGTATAAGACTGCACTTAGTGTCAGGGATTAAGTCACAGTCAATATCCCTGACCATGACTGCACGCCTGGGGTCTAGGGTAGATACACACCCGCCCAGGGTGCCTCTTACAAGTACATCTTCATGCCCAGGCTACATTCACTGCAGAGGCCTCCCAAACTATAACCAGGAAATAGAGCCTTGGCAACAACAGTACAAAGCCTACCAGGCAATTGTGTAGATTTGGAATAAAATTGGAGGGTCCTACGGGATCAATGAAGGGGTAACATGATGAATGGGGTGCCATTCTCCTATGATATAATTCCTGAAAGTCATCCATAAGAAATCATTTGTGAGAGTGGTGATGTCCCCGCATTAAGTAGCATTTGAAAGAAAAATTAAGTCTACTGATCAATCTATGGAGTTAACATAGAGGGTAACAACTGCGGACAACATGGCACCCCACACATACATAGAACCAACTGACCAAAAAGGATAGAGAGTACAATAGCCACAGTGTCATCTGTCAGAGATGTATATCTTTTGAACATCCACATTGACCATGACACGCCCCTAGGAGATCAATAAACTGAGTCAACTGATCAGTTTGAATGTGACAGCTCTGTAGCACACAGCCAGAGACTGGTAATATGTGGGAGAAACAGGATCCCCACAAGCAGCAAGGCCCTGTAGTGGTCTGCAGCTCAATTAGTGTCTGTCAGTGATGAAGCCCTTCTGGACATCCATGCTGACCATGACACACTCCTAGGAGGCCAACAAACTAGACCAGCCTGTCTAGTCAAAATACTAAATGAGAAGTGGTGTACTCATAACCTCTGAGGCCTCAAAGAGGGTAATGATACAGACATATCGGGAACGGAATCGGGGGAGCCATTCTTTTAGTTCATCTCATATGCTCATATAGGCAGCCACTTGAAGGGATAAACGTAGTAGAGGAACGGCCCTGGTGATGGGACACTCGGTGCAATGCATGCTGAGAGTGCATTGTGGTCTGGCAACAGACCACACCGTGGTCGAGGCCTTTAGCTTCGACTACACCCCTCCCTCTAAACCTAACCCGCCAGATCCTAGCATTGCATCGACTGACCAGCCTCGCTGCTCTCTATACCCAAGGCTTAAGCTGAATTCTAACTCCTTCTGTGGGGTGAAATAAGATGAGATTGGGCAGCAGTGAAATGTAGCTAGTATCTACAATCGTATAGACAAGCGTTAAATAAACCCTCATTACAGGTCAAAACATGACCTTGGATGCCAACAAACTGCATAAAACAGTCATGTCTGGCAAAGGTCATGTTTTGACACCACTGTAAGACCATAATTAGGACCTTAAAAAATGATGCCTATTTTTAAGACACATAACATTGGACATGACTGACATGCAGAATCAAAAGCCCTGCCTGGCCTCCACTCATACACCAAAGCCCTGTTTGGCTTTTCTTAACCACTAGATGGAACCCTAAACCTCTTTAAGACCTAAGTTTATTTTGCCCTCTTAAACCATACTTGACTCAACACCCTGTCCTCCTGATTTACTTTAATCCCAATATAGAATGTAAACAAGAGAGACATAACAGTGTCTAAGATTAAGGGAGAACTTGGGGTACCATACCTGAACCTAAGTCCCTCCCAACACTGTTTGGGTGTCATAAGACAGTGCCTGAACTTAAAGGAGGACTCTAGGCACCATACCTAAGCCTAAGTTCCTCCTAGCACTGCTGGAGAGTCATAAACAGTGTCTCAACTTAATGGAGGACTTAGAAGACCATACCTAAACCTAAGTCCCTCCGAGCACTGTCTACATGTCAGACAGAGTGCCTAAGCCTAACCAGCACTTTATACTGACATAACCACTACCCATCCCTTAACCCATAGCCTAACCAAGCCCATTAGTGCCTAAATTTAACCAAGATTTATAAATTTAATCAAGTACCAGTTGGTAAACATGGCCCCATCCCAACTTAAATACACACCCTAACCCCTCCCATTATTAAGAAAATTGTCACCCTGGCTTAAGCCTAAATAATTGGAACTATTGAATGACGTATATAGTCAATTAGACTGAGGGAGTAAGGCCCAATGTTGGTGTCACTGTCTTGACCCTGGGGTCATGGGGTGTGCGAGGAGTCTCTCCTGAGCATCTAGGGGGGCTTCGTGGTTTGGAGACCATGGGGGTGTGCCTGGGTGCTTGGGAGTGGCACACTTACATATCCTGTGATCCATAGGTGTTCAGGCATTGACCCAAGAAGGCATCATAAAGTGTAATAGCATGCCTCAATTTAGAGGCCTAATATTGGTGTCACTGTCTTGACCCTGGGGTCATGGGATATACGAGGAGTCACTCATGAGCATTAATGGGGGCTTCATGGTTGCAGTGATGGAATACATGTGGGCTTAGACCCTGTTGCCCCGAAGTGGCACGATGTACCCGGCCTGATATCATGAAAGTGTACCTGAGTGCTTGTGGGTGACACACTTACGGATTCTGTGATTCAAAGGTGTTCAAACACTGATTCAAGGAGGCATTACATGCTAAAGGCCAAAAATGCCTGGATGAAAAAATGGGAAAGTGTGATTCTCATTGTTCACCTGATGCATAGCACAGGTCCACAATCAAAACACACAGGGATTGGCATGAAAATGTATGGTTAAGAGAGTCGGTAAGGGGCGACCGACCTTGCAAAAAGACACCTACCAACAAAAAAGACACCCTCAAGTTGGAAACAGCCATAACTTGGCGAAAGAATGGAGGATTTTACCCATTTCTTTTTGTGTCTTATTTACTTTTTTACAAAGAAATTTAATTTCTAATCGAAAAATTTTATAAGAGGTCGAGGATATATGCAAAAGCTGTGCAACGGTGTTAGAGGAAAATACTTTCTCGCTAGAGTGGAGGCTAGCCACGCCCCCCCCGCACAAGTGAAGCTGCGCGCTCTGCGACAGGCTCATTGTGCTTGGGAAATTCAACAAGACCGCATCGTTACAAAAGCTCTTTTCACCTGGAAACTTCATAGAAAGACCATTTAAGTCACATTTTTTGACCACAGTCAGTTTGGTACACCTGAAGAGATCCGCTGGGATCGAAACGCGTCGTGTCTTAGTTAAACTGACGACTTCTACGACCTAATTTCCTTGTCGCGTGTTGGAAGAAAGACACACGGACAAGGCCAAGAAAAAGAGCAACAAAGCCCTTATCAGGGCTAAAGAAGAACACCAGCCCTTCTAAGGGCTAAGAAAACATACTGCGGCAGGGAATGACAGATTAAGCTCCATACATGCCACCCATAAGTGAATGAAAAACGGGGCAAAGAGATTCAATGTCGGCGTTCCAAGATGAACAGCTAGTTTAACACTAGCGTGCCTTGTAGTCAAGATGTATAGCGAGCTTAACACCAGCGTACCTTGCAGAACAGCCACTTTGGAAAATACCCATTAGGTAGAACATCTGTTTTACTGAAGATACACTAGCAGCCAGGCAGGCTCATTCTGGAAAAGATCTGCTCAATGGAAACACAGTCTGAGGACTGTTGGAATACAATTGAAGTCAACGTCTGCACCAGAAACGTCTGACTGTCCAAGATAAAATAAAAAATAAAATTAAAAAAGGCAGTCATATATAGCATCAAATTGCCTGGGCAGACATGTCTACAAAGAAAGACAGATAAGCAGCACAGTATAAGACTGCACTTAGTGTCAGGGATTAAGTCACAGTCAATATCCCTGACCATGACTGCACGCCTGGGGTCTAGGGTAGATACACACCCGCCCAGGGTGCCTCTTACAAGTACATCTTCATGCCCAGGCTACATTCACTGCAGAGGCCTCCCAAACTATAACCAGGAAATAGAGCCTTGGCAACAACAGTACAAAGCCTACCAGGCAATTGTGTAGATTTGGAATAAAATTGGAGGGTCCTACGGGATCAATGAAGGGGTAACATGATGAATGGGGTGCCATTCTCCTATGATATAATTCCTGAAAGTCATCCATAAGAAATCATTTGTGAGAGTGGTGATGTCCCCGCATTAAGTAGCATTTGAAAGAAAAATTAAGTCTACTGATCAATCTATGGAGTTAACATAGAGGGTAACAACTGCGGACAACATGGCACCCCACACATACATAGAACCAACTGACCAAAAAGGATAGAGAGTACAATAGCCACAGTGTCATCTGTCAGAGATGTATATCTTTTGAACATCCACATTGACCATGACACGCCCCTAGGAGATCAATAAACTGAGTCAACTGATCAGTTTGAATGTGACAGCTCTGTAGCACACAGCCAGAGACTGGTAATATGTGGGAGAAACAGGATCCCCACAAGCAGCAAGGCCCTGTAGTGGTCTGCAGCTCAATTAGTGTCTGTCAGTGATGAAGCCCTTCTGGACATCCATGCTGACCATGACACACTCCTAGGAGGCCAACAAACTAGACCAGCCTGTCTAGTCAAAATACTAAATGAGAAGTGGTGTACTCATAACCTCTGAGGCCTCAAAGAGGGTAATGATACAGACATATCGGGAACGGAATCGGGGGAGCCATTCTTTTAGTTCATCTCATATGCTCATATAGGCAGCCACTTGAAGGGATAAACGTAGTAGAGGAACGGCCCTGGTGATGGGACACTCGGTGCAATGCATGCTGAGAGTGCATTGTGGTCTGGCAACAGACCACACCGTGGTCGAGGCCTTTAGCTTCGACTACACCCCTCCCTCTAAACCTAACCCGCCAGATCCTAGCATTGCATCGACTGACCAGCCTCGCTGCTCTCTATACCCAAGGCTTAAGCTGAATTCTAACTCCTTCTGTGGGGTGAAATAAGATGAGATTGGGCAGCAGTGAAATGTAGCTAGTATCTACAATCGTATAGACAAGCGTTAAATAAACCCTCATTACAGGTCAAAACATGACCTTGGATGCCAACAAACTGCATAAAACAGTCATGTCTGGCAAAGGTCATGTTTTGACACCACTGTAAGACCATAATTAGGACCTTAAAAAATGATGCCTATTTTTAAGACACATAACATTGGACATGACTGACATGCAGAATCAAAAGCCCTGCCTGGCCTCCACTCATACACCAAAGCCCTGTTTGGCTTTTCTTAACCACTAGATGGAACCCTAAACCTCTTTAAGACCTAAGTTTATTTTGCCCTCTTAAACCATACTTGACTCAACACCCTGTCCTCCTGATTTACTTTAATCCCAATATAGAATGTAAACAAGAGAGACATAACAGTGTCTAAGATTAAGGGAGAACTTGGGGTACCATACCTGAACCTAAGTCCCTCCCAACACTGTTTGGGTGTCATAAGACAGTGCCTGAACTTAAAGGAGGACTCTAGGCACCATACCTAAGCCTAAGTTCCTCCTAGCACTGCTGGAGAGTCATAAACAGTGTCTCAACTTAATGGAGGACTTAGAAGACCATACCTAAACCTAAGTCCCTCCGAGCACTGTCTACATGTCAGACAGAGTGCCTAAGCCTAACCAGCACTTTATACTGACATAACCACTACCCATCCCTTAACCCATAGCCTAACCAAGCCCATTAGTGCCTAAATTTAACCAAGATTTATAAATTTAATCAAGTACCAGTTGGTAAACATGGCCCCATCCCAACTTAAATACACACCCTAACCCCTCCCATTATTAAGAAAATTGTCACCCTGGCTTAAGCCTAAATAATTGGAACTATTGAATGACGTATATAGTCAATTAGACTGAGGGAGTAAGGCCCAATGTTGGTGTCACTGTCTTGACCCTGGGGTCATGGGGTGTGCGAGGAGTCTCTCCTGAGCATCTAGGGGGGCTTCGTGGTTTGGAGACCATGGGGGTGTGCCTGGGTGCTTGGGAGTGGCACACTTACATATCCTGTGATCCATAGGTGTTCAGGCATTGACCCAAGAAGGCATCATAAAGTGTAATAGCATGCCTCAATTTAGAGGCCTAATATTGGTGTCACTGTCTTGACCCTGGGGTCATGGGATATACGAGGAGTCACTCATGAGCATTAATGGGGGCTTCATGGTTGCAGTGATGGAATACATGTGGGCTTAGACCCTGTTGCCCCGAAGTGGCACGATGTACCCGGCCTGATATCATGAAAGTGTACCTGAGTGCTTGTGGGTGACACACTTACGGATTCTGTGATTCAAAGGTGTTCAAACACTGATTCAAGGAGGCATTACATGCTAAAGGCCAAAAATGCCTGGATGAAAAAATGGGAAAGTGTGATTCTCATTGTTCACCTGATGCATAGCACAGGTCCACAATCAAAACACACAGGGATTGGCATGAAAATGTATGGTTAAGAGAGTCGGTAAGGGGCGACCGACCTTGCAAAAAGACACCTACCAACAAAAAAGACACCCTCAAGTTGGAAACAGCCATAACTTGGCGAAAGAATGGAGGATTTTACCCATTTCTTTTTGTGTCTTATTTACTTTTTTACAAAGAAATTTAATTTCTAATCGAAAAATTTTATAAGAGGTCGAGGATATATGCAAAAGCTGTGCAACGGTGTTAGAGGAAAATACTTTCTCGCTAGAGTGGAGGCTAGCCACGCCCCCCCCGCACAAGTGAAGCTGCGCGCTCTGCGACAGGCTCATTGTGCTTGGGAAATTCAACAAGACCGCATCGTTACAAAAGCTCTTTTCACCTGGAAACTTCATAGAAAGACCATTTAAGTCACATTTTTTGACCACAGTCAGTTTGGTACACCTGAAGAGATCCGCTGGGATCGAAACGCGTCGTGTCTTAGTTAAACTGACGACTTCTACGACCTAATTTCCTTGTCGCGTGTTGGAAGAAAGACACACGGACAAGGCCAAGAAAAAGAGCAACAAAGCCCTTATCAGGGCTAAAGAAGAACACCAGCCCTTCTAAGGGCTAAGAAAACATACTGCGGCAGGGAATGACAGATTAAGCTCCATACATGCCACCCATAAGTGAATGAAAAACGGGGCAAAGAGATTCAATGTCGGCGTTCCAAGATGAACAGCTAGTTTAACACTAGCGTGCCTTGTAGTCAAGATGTATAGCGAGCTTAACACCAGCGTACCTTGCAGAACAGCCACTTTGGAAAATACCCATTAGGTAGAACATCTGTTTTACTGAAGATACACTAGCAGCCAGGCAGGCTCATTCTGGAAAAGATCTGCTCAATGGAAACACAGTCTGAGGACTGTTGGAATACAATTGAAGTCAACGTCTGCACCAGAAACGTCTGACTGTCCAAGATAAAATAAAAAATAAAATTAAAAAAGGCAGTCATATATAGCATCAAATTGCCTGGGCAGACATGTCTACAAAGAAAGACAGATAAGCAGCACAGTATAAGACTGCACTTAGTGTCAGGGATTAAGTCACAGTCAATATCCCTGACCATGACTGCACGCCTGGGGTCTAGGGTAGATACACACCCGCCCAGGGTGCCTCTTACAAGTACATCTTCATGCCCAGGCTACATTCACTGCAGAGGCCTCCCAAACTATAACCAGGAAATAGAGCCTTGGCAACAACAGTACAAAGCCTACCAGGCAATTGTGTAGATTTGGAATAAAATTGGAGGGTCCTACGGGATCAATGAAGGGGTAACATGATGAATGGGGTGCCATTCTCCTATGATATAATTCCTGAAAGTCATCCATAAGAAATCATTTGTGAGAGTGGTGATGTCCCCGCATTAAGTAGCATTTGAAAGAAAAATTAAGTCTACTGATCAATCTATGGAGTTAACATAGAGGGTAACAACTGCGGACAACATGGCACCCCACACATACATAGAACCAACTGACCAAAAAGGATAGAGAGTACAATAGCCACAGTGTCATCTGTCAGAGATGTATATCTTTTGAACATCCACATTGACCATGACACGCCCCTAGGAGATCAATAAACTGAGTCAACTGATCAGTTTGAATGTGACAGCTCTGTAGCACACAGCCAGAGACTGGTAATATGTGGGAGAAACAGGATCCCCACAAGCAGCAAGGCCCTGTAGTGGTCTGCAGCTCAATTAGTGTCTGTCAGTGATGAAGCCCTTCTGGACATCCATGCTGACCATGACACACTCCTAGGAGGCCAACAAACTAGACCAGCCTGTCTAGTCAAAATACTAAATGAGAAGTGGTGTACTCATAACCTCTGAGGCCTCAAAGAGGGTAATGATACAGACATATCGGGAACGGAATCGGGGGAGCCATTCTTTTAGTTCATCTCATATGCTCATATAGGCAGCCACTTGAAGGGATAAACGTAGTAGAGGAACGGCCCTGGTGATGGGACACTCGGTGCAATGCATGCTGAGAGTGCATTGTGGTCTGGCAACAGACCACACCGTGGTCGAGGCCTTTAGCTTCGACTACACCCCTCCCTCTAAACCTAACCCGCCAGATCCTAGCATTGCATCGACTGACCAGCCTCGCTGCTCTCTATACCCAAGGCTTAAGCTGAATTCTAACTCCTTCTGTGGGGTGAAATAAGATGAGATTGGGCAGCAGTGAAATGTAGCTAGTATCTACAATCGTATAGACAAGCGTTAAATAAACCCTCATTACAGGTCAAAACATGACCTTGGATGCCAACAAACTGCATAAAACAGTCATGTCTGGCAAAGGTCATGTTTTGACACCACTGTAAGACCATAATTAGGACCTTAAAAAATGATGCCTATTTTTAAGACACATAACATTGGACATGACTGACATGCAGAATCAAAAGCCCTGCCTGGCCTCCACTCATACACCAAAGCCCTGTTTGGCTTTTCTTAACCACTAGATGGAACCCTAAACCTCTTTAAGACCTAAGTTTATTTTGCCCTCTTAAACCATACTTGACTCAACACCCTGTCCTCCTGATTTACTTTAATCCCAATATAGAATGTAAACAAGAGAGACATAACAGTGTCTAAGATTAAGGGAGAACTTGGGGTACCATACCTGAACCTAAGTCCCTCCCAACACTGTTTGGGTGTCATAAGACAGTGCCTGAACTTAAAGGAGGACTCTAGGCACCATACCTAAGCCTAAGTTCCTCCTAGCACTGCTGGAGAGTCATAAACAGTGTCTCAACTTAATGGAGGACTTAGAAGACCATACCTAAACCTAAGTCCCTCCGAGCACTGTCTACATGTCAGACAGAGTGCCTAAGCCTAACCAGCACTTTATACTGACATAACCACTACCCATCCCTTAACCCATAGCCTAACCAAGCCCATTAGTGCCTAAATTTAACCAAGATTTATAAATTTAATCAAGTACCAGTTGGTAAACATGGCCCCATCCCAACTTAAATACACACCCTAACCCCTCCCATTATTAAGAAAATTGTCACCCTGGCTTAAGCCTAAATAATTGGAACTATTGAATGACGTATATAGTCAATTAGACTGAGGGAGTAAGGCCCAATGTTGGTGTCACTGTCTTGACCCTGGGGTCATGGGGTGTGCGAGGAGTCTCTCCTGAGCATCTAGGGGGGCTTCGTGGTTTGGAGACCATGGGGGTGTGCCTGGGTGCTTGGGAGTGGCACACTTACATATCCTGTGATCCATAGGTGTTCAGGCATTGACCCAAGAAGGCATCATAAAGTGTAATAGCATGCCTCAATTTAGAGGCCTAATATTGGTGTCACTGTCTTGACCCTGGGGTCATGGGATATACGAGGAGTCACTCATGAGCATTAATGGGGGCTTCATGGTTGCAGTGATGGAATACATGTGGGCTTAGACCCTGTTGCCCCGAAGTGGCACGATGTACCCGGCCTGATATCATGAAAGTGTACCTGAGTGCTTGTGGGTGACACACTTACGGATTCTGTGATTCAAAGGTGTTCAAACACTGATTCAAGGAGGCATTACATGCTAAAGGCCAAAAATGCCTGGATGAAAAAATGGGAAAGTGTGATTCTCATTGTTCACCTGATGCATAGCACAGGTCCACAATCAAAACACACAGGGATTGGCATGAAAATGTATGGTTAAGAGAGTCGGTAAGGGGCGACCGACCTTGCAAAAAGACACCTACCAACAAAAAAGACACCCTCAAGTTGGAAACAGCCATAACTTGGCGAAAGAATGGAGGATTTTACCCATTTCTTTTTGTGTCTTATTTACTTTTTTACAAAGAAATTTAATTTCTAATCGAAAAATTTTATAAGAGGTCGAGGATATATGCAAAAGCTGTGCAACGGTGTTAGAGGAAAATACTTTCTCGCTAGAGTGGAGGCTAGCCACGCCCCCCCCGCACAAGTGAAGCTGCGCGCTCTGCGACAGGCTCATTGTGCTTGGGAAATTCAACAAGACCGCATCGTTACAAAAGCTCTTTTCACCTGGAAACTTCATAGAAAGACCATTTAAGTCACATTTTTTGACCACAGTCAGTTTGGTACACCTGAAGAGATCCGCTGGGATCGAAACGCGTCGTGTCTTAGTTAAACTGACGACTTCTACGACCTAATTTCCTTGTCGCGTGTTGGAAGAAAGACACACGGACAAGGCCAAGAAAAAGAGCAACAAAGCCCTTATCAGGGCTAAAGAAGAACACCAGCCCTTCTAAGGGCTAAGAAAACATACTGCGGCAGGGAATGACAGATTAAGCTCCATACATGCCACCCATAAGTGAATGAAAAACGGGGCAAAGAGATTCAATGTCGGCGTTCCAAGATGAACAGCTAGTTTAACACTAGCGTGCCTTGTAGTCAAGATGTATAGCGAGCTTAACACCAGCGTACCTTGCAGAACAGCCACTTTGGAAAATACCCATTAGGTAGAACATCTGTTTTACTGAAGATACACTAGCAGCCAGGCAGGCTCATTCTGGAAAAGATCTGCTCAATGGAAACACAGTCTGAGGACTGTTGGAATACAATTGAAGTCAACGTCTGCACCAGAAACGTCTGACTGTCCAAGATAAAATAAAAAATAAAATTAAAAAAGGCAGTCATATATAGCATCAAATTGCCTGGGCAGACATGTCTACAAAGAAAGACAGATAAGCAGCACAGTATAAGACTGCACTTAGTGTCAGGGATTAAGTCACAGTCAATATCCCTGACCATGACTGCACGCCTGGGGTCTAGGGTAGATACACACCCGCCCAGGGTGCCTCTTACAAGTACATCTTCATGCCCAGGCTACATTCACTGCAGAGGCCTCCCAAACT
Organism: Poromitra crassiceps; assembly: GCF_964638095.1. Classification (NCBI taxonomy): domain Eukaryota; kingdom Metazoa; phylum Chordata; class Actinopteri; order Beryciformes; family Melamphaidae; genus Poromitra; species Poromitra crassiceps. The sequence continues at coordinate 119,949 of NW_028152005.1, forward strand.
ATAACCAGGAAATAGAGCCTTGGCAACAACAGTACAAAGCCTACCAGGCAATTGTGTAGATTTGGAATAAAATTGGAGGGTCCTACGGGATCAATGAAGGGGTAACATGATGAATGGGGTGCCATTCTCCTATGATATAATTCCTGAAAGTCATCCATAAGAAATCATTTGTGAGAGTGGTGATGTCCCCGCATTAAGTAGCATTTGAAAGAAAAATTAAGTCTACTGATCAATCTATGGAGTTAACATAGAGGGTAACAACTGCGGACAACATGGCACCCCACACATACATAGAACCAACTGACCAAAAAGGATAGAGAGTACAATAGCCACAGTGTCATCTGTCAGAGATGTATATCTTTTGAACATCCACATTGACCATGACACGCCCCTAGGAGATCAATAAACTGAGTCAACTGATCAGTTTGAATGTGACAGCTCTGTAGCACACAGCCAGAGACTGGTAATATGTGGGAGAAACAGGATCCCCACAAGCAGCAAGGCCCTGTAGTGGTCTGCAGCTCAATTAGTGTCTGTCAGTGATGAAGCCCTTCTGGACATCCATGCTGACCATGACACACTCCTAGGAGGCCAACAAACTAGACCAGCCTGTCTAGTCAAAATACTAAATGAGAAGTGGTGTACTCATAACCTCTGAGGCCTCAAAGAGGGTAATGATACAGACATATCGGGAACGGAATCGGGGGAGCCATTCTTTTAGTTCATCTCATATGCTCATATAGGCAGCCACTTGAAGGGATAAACGTAGTAGAGGAACGGCCCTGGTGATGGGACACTCGGTGCAATGCATGCTGAGAGTGCATTGTGGTCTGGCAACAGACCACACCGTGGTCGAGGCCTTTAGCTTCGACTACACCCCTCCCTCTAAACCTAACCCGCCAGATCCTAGCATTGCATCGACTGACCAGCCTCGCTGCTCTCTATACCCAAGGCTTAAGCTGAATTCTAACTCCTTCTGTGGGGTGAAATAAGATGAGATTGGGCAGCAGTGAAATGTAGCTAGTATCTACAATCGTATAGACAAGCGTTAAATAAACCCTCATTACAGGTCAAAACATGACCTTGGATGCCAACAAACTGCATAAAACAGTCATGTCTGGCAAAGGTCATGTTTTGACACCACTGTAAGACCATAATTAGGACCTTAAAAAATGATGCCTATTTTTAAGACACATAACATTGGACATGACTGACATGCAGAATCAAAAGCCCTGCCTGGCCTCCACTCATACACCAAAGCCCTGTTTGGCTTTTCTTAACCACTAGATGGAACCCTAAACCTCTTTAAGACCTAAGTTTATTTTGCCCTCTTAAACCATACTTGACTCAACACCCTGTCCTCCTGATTTACTTTAATCCCAATATAGAATGTAAACAAGAGAGACATAACAGTGTCTAAGATTAAGGGAGAACTTGGGGTACCATACCTGAACCTAAGTCCCTCCCAACACTGTTTGGGTGTCATAAGACAGTGCCTGAACTTAAAGGAGGACTCTAGGCACCATACCTAAGCCTAAGTTCCTCCTAGCACTGCTGGAGAGTCATAAACAGTGTCTCAACTTAATGGAGGACTTAGAAGACCATACCTAAACCTAAGTCCCTCCGAGCACTGTCTACATGTCAGACAGAGTGCCTAAGCCTAACCAGCACTTTATACTGACATAACCACTACCCATCCCTTAACCCATAGCCTAACCAAGCCCATTAGTGCCTAAATTTAACCAAGATTTATAAATTTAATCAAGTACCAGTTGGTAAACATGGCCCCATCCCAACTTAAATACACACCCTAACCCCTCCCATTATTAAGAAAATTGTCACCCTGGCTTAAGCCTAAATAATTGGAACTATTGAATGACGTATATAGTCAATTAGACTGAGGGAGTAAGGCCCAATGTTGGTGTCACTGTCTTGACCCTGGGGTCATGGGGTGTGCGAGGAGTCTCTCCTGAGCATCTAGGGGGGCTTCGTGGTTTGGAGACCATGGGGGTGTGCCTGGGTGCTTGGGAGTGGCACACTTACATATCCTGTGATCCATAGGTGTTCAGGCATTGACCCAAGAAGGCATCATAAAGTGTAATAGCATGCCTCAATTTAGAGGCCTAATATTGGTGTCACTGTCTTGACCCTGGGGTCATGGGATATACGAGGAGTCACTCATGAGCATTAATGGGGGCTTCATGGTTGCAGTGATGGAATACATGTGGGCTTAGACCCTGTTGCCCCGAAGTGGCACGATGTACCCGGCCTGATATCATGAAAGTGTACCTGAGTGCTTGTGGGTGACACACTTACGGATTCTGTGATTCAAAGGTGTTCAAACACTGATTCAAGGAGGCATTACATGCTAAAGGCCAAAAATGCCTGGATGAAAAAATGGGAAAGTGTGATTCTCATTGTTCACCTGATGCATAGCACAGGTCCACAATCAAAACACACAGGGATTGGCATGAAAATGTATGGTTAAGAGAGTCGGTAAGGGGCGACCGACCTTGCAAAAAGACACCTACCAACAAAAAAGACACCCTCAAGTTGGAAACAGCCATAACTTGGCGAAAGAATGGAGGATTTTACCCATTTCTTTTTGTGTCTTATTTACTTTTTTACAAAGAAATTTAATTTCTAATCGAAAAATTTTATAAGAGGTCGAGGATATATGCAAAAGCTGTGCAACGGTGTTAGAGGAAAATACTTTCTCGCTAGAGTGGAGGCTAGCCACGCCCCCCCCGCACAAGTGAAGCTGCGCGCTCTGCGACAGGCTCATTGTGCTTGGGAAATTCAACAAGACCGCATCGTTACAAAAGCTCTTTTCACCTGGAAACTTCATAGAAAGACCATTTAAGTCACATTTTTTGACCACAGTCAGTTTGGTACACCTGAAGAGATCCGCTGGGATCGAAACGCGTCGTGTCTTAGTTAAACTGACGACTTCTACGACCTAATTTCCTTGTCGCGTGTTGGAAGAAAGACACACGGACAAGGCCAAGAAAAAGAGCAACAAAGCCCTTATCAGGGCTAAAGAAGAACACCAGCCCTTCTAAGGGCTAAGAAAACATACTGCGGCAGGGAATGACAGATTAAGCTCCATACATGCCACCCATAAGTGAATGAAAAACGGGGCAAAGAGATTCAATGTCGGCGTTCCAAGATGAACAGCTAGTTTAACACTAGCGTGCCTTGTAGTCAAGATGTATAGCGAGCTTAACACCAGCGTACCTTGCAGAACAGCCACTTTGGAAAATACCCATTAGGTAGAACATCTGTTTTACTGAAGATACACTAGCAGCCAGGCAGGCTCATTCTGGAAAAGATCTGCTCAATGGAAACACAGTCTGAGGACTGTTGGAATACAATTGAAGTCAACGTCTGCACCAGAAACGTCTGACTGTCCAAGATAAAATAAAAAATAAAATTAAAAAAGGCAGTCATATATAGCATCAAATTGCCTGGGCAGACATGTCTACAAAGAAAGACAGATAAGCAGCACAGTATAAGACTGCACTTAGTGTCAGGGATTAAGTCACAGTCAATATCCCTGACCATGACTGCACGCCTGGGGTCTAGGGTAGATACACACCCGCCCAGGGTGCCTCTTACAAGTACATCTTCATGCCCAGGCTACATTCACTGCAGAGGCCTCCCAAACTATAACCAGGAAATAGAGCCTTGGCAACAACAGTACAAAGCCTACCAGGCAATTGTGTAGATTTGGAATAAAATTGGAGGGTCCTACGGGATCAATGAAGGGGTAACATGATGAATGGGGTGCCATTCTCCTATGATATAATTCCTGAAAGTCATCCATAAGAAATCATTTGTGAGAGTGGTGATGTCCCCGCATTAAGTAGCATTTGAAAGAAAAATTAAGTCTACTGATCAATCTATGGAGTTAACATAGAGGGTAACAACTGCGGACAACATGGCACCCCACACATACATAGAACCAACTGACCAAAAAGGATAGAGAGTACAATAGCCACAGTGTCATCTGTCAGAGATGTATATCTTTTGAACATCCACATTGACCATGACACGCCCCTAGGAGATCAATAAACTGAGTCAACTGATCAGTTTGAATGTGACAGCTCTGTAGCACACAGCCAGAGACTGGTAATATGTGGGAGAAACAGGATCCCCACAAGCAGCAAGGCCCTGTAGTGGTCTGCAGCTCAATTAGTGTCTGTCAGTGATGAAGCCCTTCTGGACATCCATGCTGACCATGACACACTCCTAGGAGGCCAACAAACTAGACCAGCCTGTCTAGTCAAAATACTAAATGAGAAGTGGTGTACTCATAACCTCTGAGGCCTCAAAGAGGGTAATGATACAGACATATCGGGAACGGAATCGGGGGAGCCATTCTTTTAGTTCATCTCATATGCTCATATAGGCAGCCACTTGAAGGGATAAACGTAGTAGAGGAACGGCCCTGGTGATGGGACACTCGGTGCAATGCATGCTGAGAGTGCATTGTGGTCTGGCAACAGACCACACCGTGGTCGAGGCCTTTAGCTTCGACTACACCCCTCCCTCTAAACCTAACCCTAACCCTAACCCTAACCCTAACCCTAACCCTAACCCTAACCCTAACCCTAACCCTGATTGGGTGAAGACGCCATGTTGAATTTCGTGATAGAGTAGCTAGCAGGCAGGCTCTCTCTAAAAAAATCTGCTCAATTGAAACACAGTCTTAGGACTATTGAAAAACAATTGAAGCCAACGTCTGCATCAAAGACGTCAGACTGTCCGAGAAAAAAACAAAAAAATAAAAAAAACAACAAAAAAATCGAATTAAAAAAGGCAGTCACTAACAGCATCAAATTTACTGGACGGCATGTCTAGCAGGAGAGAAGACAAACACCTGGGGTCTAGGGCAGCTACACGCCCGCCCAGAGTACGCTCCTCTAGCCCAAACATCCGCCCAGTCCCACATTCACTGCAGAGGCCTCCCAGCGATAGACAGGCGGTAGAGCCCTGGCGACAGCAACACAGGGCCTACCATGCATTGGAATATCACAGGGACGAGTCATTGTCGGGTCAAGACTCAGAACAAAACCTGATTAGAAGAGGCAGGGCACCCACTGCACCTAGACTGGTAGCTGCGTGTGATGGCAGTGGCTGTTATTCAGTTACTTGCACATGGTGTAGACCACCCTACACAGGGGATATAGTCAGAGACGAGCCACCACCAGATAATCCAGACTGGGGTGATGAGACATATTACCCGTGGCAGCCCCCACAGCAAGATATTGTGGATCCAGTCTATGACACTCTGAGACATAGTCAAGCAGAGGAGGGTCAATATACAGGCCCTCGGGACTGGCAAAGAGATAGTCGGCCAGATCCCTGTCATCTCCCCAACTTAGACCAGCATCAGGTGCCTAAGCAGCATGATATACCTGATAGCATAGAGGTCAGTGGGGATCATAAGAAGGAGGAGTGGTCAGACCCACAACATGGGGATAGAGCAAAAGCCATGCTTAGAATTATTAAGGCAGCTCACCACTTAGCCTATACAACCCAGGACACTCCTCCACCAGGGATCAGTAAGATAACGAGACACATGATAGAGGCCATTAAACCCTTCAATCCAACCCCAGAATTAAAACAAGAGCTGCAGACGCATGCTAGAACCTGGGAACAAGCAACAATTAGGAGCATGAGGAGTCATTACATGACTGGGATGCAGGCAGAGATTAATACCATGCCTCAAATGACAATTGAACAGTGGCATGGGCCTTTTGAGACAGCAACAAATTGGGCAACCAAGGCATTGGCCTCTCTGCGACCATACACACTCAAAACAGCAGAAGCCATGATTGAGGCTAAGGTCAACAGCACAGCTGTGCAGGAGACTGGCATACTCCCACAGCAGGCTGCATTTAGTGAGGAGGCCAACAAAAGGTCCCCACAACAGACAGTAAAGATTAAGGCTGCAAGTAGTGAGGAGGCCAACAGACCCCCACAAACAGCACAGATCAAAACTGCACTTAGTGTCAGGGATCAAGCAACAACAGTCCCTGACCTTGACACGCCCTCGTCTGAAGTTGACAGCTCTGTGACCAGCCACAGACTGCAAGTAGGACCACGGCACTCGGCCTCGCACTTACAAAGCAGGTCAGAGGTCAAACACACCTGCTCGGTCAGGTGGCGCACAGACCAGACTCATAGTCAAAAGCCCATTCAACATGCCTCCACACCCACTAAGCATAGGGATTGGACTCTAACCACCAACACACAGTGGTTGATTCTAGGGGATTCTAACTTGCGGAACATAGACAAGTTTAGATGCCCCCAGCTACAGATTGATAGCTACCCAGGTGCCCATTTTGGCCATATCCCAGCCCTCATGACTCATACAACTGTCTGTACAGAGGTCACAAAGGTCATCCTTGCTATGGGGACTAATTGCCATACCTGGATAGACAGATCCAAATTGTACAGACAGGTGATTGAAGCGGTACAAGCCCTACAAAATCGTTTCCCCCTGGCAAAAGTATGGGTGCCCCTGGTAACGTATTCACAGCATCTGCCATGCCAATCTGCAGAGACACTGGAATACCTTAACCATATAATAAGAGAGAGACTCAGAGCCATACCCCAGCTGCCAGGCCAGCAATTCAAGACACATGGGGACCATGTCCACTGGACACATGGTACAGCTCATAGAATGTTAGAGCATTGGCTTAGACATATCCAATAAGACACATATGCACTTACCAAAAGGATATACATCCACAAACAAAAAAGGCCCAAACAAATGCTCTTATTCTGTCTCTCTACCTCTCACTCACAGGCCTCAAAGAGGGTAATGATACATACATATCGGGAACGGAATCGGGGGAGCCATTCTTTTAGTTCATCTCATATGCTCATATAGGCAGCCACTTGAAGGGATAAACGTAGCAGAGGAGCGGCCCTGGTGATGGGACACTCGGTGCAATGCATGCTGAGAGTGCATTGTGGTCTGGCAACAGACCACACCGTGGTCGAGGCCTTTAGCTTCGACTACACCCCTCCCTCTAAACCTAACCCGCCAGATCCTAGCATTGCATCGACTGACCAGCCTCGCTGCTCTCTATACCCAAGGCTTAAGTTGAATTCTAACTCCTTCTGTGGGGTGAAATAAGATGAGATTGGGCAGCAGTGAAATGTAGCTAGTATCTACAATCGTATAGACAAGCGTTAAATAAACCCTCATTACAGGTCAAAACATGACCTTGGATGCCAACAAACTGCATAAAACAGTCATGTCTGGCAAAGGTCATGTTTTGACACCACTGTAAGACCATAATTAGGACCTTAAAAAATGATGCCTATTTTTAAGACACATAACATTGGACATGACTGACATGCAGAATCAAAAGCCCTGCCTGGCCTCCACTCATACACCAAAGCCCTGTTTGGCTTTTCTTAACCACTAGATGGAACCCTAAACCTCTTTAAGACCTAAGTTTATTTTGCCCTCTTAAACCATACTTGACTCAACACCCTGTCCTCCTGATTTACTTTAATCCCAATATAGAATGTAAACAAGAGAGACATAACAGTGTCTAAGATTAAGGGAGAACTTGGGGTACCATACCTGAACCTAAGTCCCTCCCAACACTGTTTGGGTGTCATAAGACAGTGCCTGAACTTAAAGGAGGACTCTAGGCACCATACCTAAGCCTAAGTTCCTCCTAGCACTGCTGGAGAGTCATAAACAGTGTCTCAACTTAATGGAGGACTTAGAAGACCATACCTAAACCTAAGTCCCTCCGAGCACTGTCTACATGTCAAACAGAGTGCCTAAGCCTAACCAGCACTTTATACTGACATAACCACTACCCATCCCTTAACCCATAGCCTAACCAAGCCCATTAGTGCCTAAATTTAACCAAGATTTATAAATTTAATCAAGTACCAGTTGGTAAACATGGCCCCATCCCAACTTAAATACACACCCTAACCCCTCCCATTATTAAGAAAATTGTCACCCTGGCTTAAGCCTAAATAATTGGAACCATTGAATGACGTATATAGTCAATTAGACTGAGGGAGTAAGGCCCAATGTTGGTGTCACTGTCTTGACCCTGGGGTCATGGGGTGTGCGAGGAGTCTCTCCTGAGCATCTAGGGGGGCTTCGTGGTTTGGAGACCATGGGGGTGTGCCTGGGTGCTTGGGAGTGGCACACTTACATATCCTGTGATCCATAGGTGTTCAGGCATTGACCCAAGAAGGCATCATAAAGTGTAATAGCATGCCTCAATTTAGAGGCCTAATATTGGTGTCACTGTCTTGACCCTGGGGTCATGGGATATACGAGGAGTCACTCATGAGCATTAATAGGGGCTTCATGGTTGCAGTGATGGAATACATGTGGGCTTAGACCCTGTTGCCCCGAAGTGGCACGATGTACCCGGCCTGATATCATGAAAGTGTACCTGAGTGCTTGTGGGTGACACACTTACGGATTCTGTGATTCAAAGGTGTTCAAACACTGATTCAAGGAGGCATTACATGCTAAAGGCCAAAAATGCCTGGATGAAAAAATGGGAAAGTGTGATTTTCATTGCTCACCTGATGCATAGCACAGGTCCACAATCAAAACACACAGGGATTGGCATGAAAATGTATGGTTAAGAGAGTCGGTAAGGGGCGACCGACCTTGCAAAAAGACACCTACCAACAAAAAAGACACCCTCAAGTTGGAAACAGCCATAACTTGGCGAAAGAATGGAGGATTTTACCCATTTCTTTTTGTGTCTTATTTACTTTTTTACAAAGAAATTTAATTTCTAATCGAAAAATTTTATAAGAGGTCGAGGATATATGCAAAAGCCGTGCAAAGGTGTTAGAGGAAAATACTTTCTCGCTAGAGTGGAGGCTAGCCACGCCCCCCCCGCACAAGTGAAGCTGCGCGCTCTGCGACAGGCTCATTGTGCTTGGGAAATTCAACAAGACCGCATCGTTACAAAAGCTCTTTTCACCTGGAAACTTCATAGAAAGACCATTTAAGTCACATTTTTGGATCACAGTCAGTTTGGTACACCTGAAGAGATCCGCTGGGATCGAAACGCGTCGTGTCTTAGTAAACTGACGACTTCTACGACCTAATTTCCTTGTCGCGTGTTGGAAGAAAGACACACGGACAAGGCCAAGAAAAAGAGCAACAAAGCCCTTATCAGGGCTAAAGAAGAATACCAGCCCTTCTAAGGGCTAGAAGATCAGTCCTTCTCAGGACTAAGAAGACTTGCGGCCACGAAAAAGCAGACCCAGAACCCTTCGGGGGTAGACCTAGTAGAGTAGGGCTGCGTTCATACATGAGCTCACACCGTGTCGTCCATAAAAAACAAGCGGATTGGGTGAAGACGCCATGTTGAATTTCGTGATAGAGTAGCTAGCAGGCAGGCTCTCTCTAAAAAAATCTGCTCAATTGAAACACAGTCTTAGGACTATTGAAAAACAATTGAAGCCAACGTCTGCATCAAAGACGTCAGACTGTCCGAGAAAAAAACAAAAAAATAAAAAAAACAACAAAAAAATCGAATTAAAAAAGGCAGTCACTAACAGCATCAAATTTACTGGACGGCATGTCTAGCAGGAGAGAAGACAAACACCTGGGGTCTAGGGCAGCTACACGCCCGCCCAGAGTACGCTCCTCTAGCCCAAACATCCGCCCAGTCCCACATTCACTGCAGAGGCCTCCCAGCGATAGACAGGCGGTAGAGCCCTGGCGACAGCAACACAGGGCCTACCATGCATTGGAATATCACAGGGACGAGTCATTGTCGGGTCAAGACTCAGAACAAAACCTGATTAGAAGAGGCAGGGCACCCACTGCACCTAGACTGGTAGCTGCGTGTGATGGCAGTGGCTGTTATTCAGTTACTTGCACATGGTGTAGACCACCCTACACAGGGGATATAGTCAGAGACGAGCCACCACCAGATAATCCAGACTGGGGTGATGAGACATATTACCCGTGGCAGCCCCCACAGCAAGATATTGTGGATCCAGTCTATGACACTCTGAGACATAGTCAAGCAGAGGAGGGTCAATATACAGGCCCTCGGGACTGGCAAAGAGATAGTCGGCCAGATCCCTGTCATCTCCCCAACTTAGACCAGCATCAGGTGCCTAAGCAGCATGATATACCTGATAGCATAGAGGTCAGTGGGGATCATAAGAAGGAGGAGTGGTCAGACCCACAACATGGGGATAGAGCAAAAGCCATGCTTAGAATTATTAAGGCAGCTCACCACTTAGCCTATACAACCCAGGACACTCCTCCACCAGGGATCAGTAAGATAACGAGACACATGATAGAGGCCATTAAACCCTTCAATCCAACCCCAGAATTAAAACAAGAGCTGCAGACGCATGCTAGAACCTGGGAACAAGCAACAATTAGGAGCATGAGGAGTCATTACATGACTGGGATGCAGGCAGAGATTAATACCATGCCTCAAATGACAATTGAACAGTGGCATGGGCCTTTTGAGACAGCAACAAATTGGGCAACCAAGGCATTGGCCTCTCTGCGACCATACACACTCAAAACAGCAGAAGCCATGATTGAGGCTAAGGTCAACAGCACAGCTGTGCAGGAGACTGGCATACTCCCACAGCAGGCTGCATTTAGTGAGGAGGCCAACAAAAGGTCCCCACAACAGACAGTAAAGATTAAGGCTGCAAGTAGTGAGGAGGCCAACAGACCCCCACAAACAGCACAGATCAAAACTGCACTTAGTGTCAGGGATCAAGCAACAACAGTCCCTGACCTTGACACGCCCTCGTCTGAAGTTGACAGCTCTGTGACCAGCCACAGACTGCAAGTAGGACCACGGCACTCGGCCTCGCACTTACAAAGCAGGTCAGAGGTCAAACACACCTGCTCGGTCAGGTGGCGCACAGACCAGACTCATAGTCAAAAGCCCATTCAACATGCCTCCACACCCACTAAGCATAGGGATTGGACTCTAACCACCAACACACAGTGGTTGATTCTAGGGGATTCTAACTTGCGGAACATAGACAAGTTTAGATGCCCCCAGCTACAGATTGATAGCTACCCAGGTGCCCATTTTGGCCATATCCCAGCCCTCATGACTCATACAACTGTCTGTACAGAGGTCACAAAGGTCATCCTTGCTATGGGGACTAATTGCCATACCTGGATAGACAGATCCAAATTGTACAGACAGGTGATTGAAGCGGTACAAGCCCTACAAAATCGTTTCCCCCTGGCAAAAGTATGGGTGCCCCTGGTAACGTATTCACAGCATCTGCCATGCCAATCTGCAGAGACACTGGAATACCTTAACCATATAATAAGAGAGAGACTCAGAGCCATACCCCAGCTGCCAGGCCAGCAATTCAAGACACATGGGGACCATGTCCACTGGACACATGGTACAGCTCATAGAATGTTAGAGCATTGGCTTAGACATATCCAATAAGACACATATGCACTTACCAAAAGGATATACATCCACAAACAAAAAAGGCCCAAACAAATGCTCTTATTCTGTCTCTCTACCTCTCACTCACAGGCCTCAAAGAGGGTAATGATACATACATATCGGGAACGGAATCGGGGGAGCCATTCTTTTAGTTCATCTCATATGCTCATATAGGCAGCCACTTGAAGGGATAAACGTAGCAGAGGAGCGGCCCTGGTGATGGGACACTCGGTGCAATGCATGCTGAGAGTGCATTGTGGTCTGGCAACAGACCACACCGTGGTCGAGGCCTTTAGCTTCGACTACACCCCTCCCTCTAAACCTAACCCGCCAGATCCTAGCATTGCATCGACTGACCAGCCTCGCTGCTCTCTATACCCAAGGCTTAAGTTGAATTCTAACTCCTTCTGTGGGGTGAAATAAGATGAGATTGGGCAGCAGTGAAATGTAGCTAGTATCTACAATCGTATAGACAAGCGTTAAATAAACCCTCATTACAGGTCAAAACATGACCTTGGATGCCAACAAACTGCATAAAACAGTCATGTCTGGCAAAGGTCATGTTTTGACACCACTGTAAGACCATAATTAGGACCTTAAAAAATGATGCCTATTTTTAAGACACATAACATTGGACATGACTGACATGCAGAATCAAAAGCCCTGCCTGGCCTCCACTCATACACCAAAGCCCTGTTTGGCTTTTCTTAACCACTAGATGGAACCCTAAACCTCTTTAAGACCTAAGTTTATTTTGCCCTCTTAAACCATACTTGACTCAACACCCTGTCCTCCTGATTTACTTTAATCCCAATATAGAATGTAAACAAGAGAGACATAACAGTGTCTAAGATTAAGGGAGAACTTGGGGTACCATACCTGAACCTAAGTCCCTCCCAACACTGTTTGGGTGTCATAAGACAGTGCCTGAACTTAAAGGAGGACTCTAGGCACCATACCTAAGCCTAAGTTCCTCCTAGCACTGCTGGAGAGTCATAAACAGTGTCTCAACTTAATGGAGGACTTAGAAGACCATACCTAAACCTAAGTCCCTCCGAGCACTGTCTACATGTCAAACAGAGTGCCTAAGCCTAACCAGCACTTTATACTGACATAACCACTACCCATCCCTTAACCCATAGCCTAACCAAGCCCATTAGTGCCTAAATTTAACCAAGATTTATAAATTTAATCAAGTACCAGTTGGTAAACATGGCCCCATCCCAACTTAAATACACACCCTAACCCCTCCCATTATTAAGAAAATTGTCACCCTGGCTTAAGCCTAAATAATTGGAACCATTGAATGACGTATATAGTCAATTAGACTGAGGGAGTAAGGCCCAATGTTGGTGTCACTGTCTTGACCCTGGGGTCATGGGGTGTGCGAGGAGTCTCTCCTGAGCATCTAGGGGGGCTTCGTGGTTTGGAGACCATGGGGGTGTGCCTGGGTGCTTGGGAGTGGCACACTTACATATCCTGTGATCCATAGGTGTTCAGGCATTGACCCAAGAAGGCATCATAAAGTGTAATAGCATGCCTCAATTTAGAGGCCTAATATTGGTGTCACTGTCTTGACCCTGGGGTCATGGGATATACGAGGAGTCACTCATGAGCATTAATAGGGGCTTCATGGTTGCAGTGATGGAATACATGTGGGCTTAGACCCTGTTGCCCCGAAGTGGCACGATGTACCCGGCCTGATATCATGAAAGTGTACCTGAGTGCTTGTGGGTGACACACTTACGGATTCTGTGATTCAAAGGTGTTCAAACACTGATTCAAGGAGGCATTACATGCTAAAGGCCAAAAATGCCTGGATGAAAAAATGGGAAAGTGTGATTTTCATTGCTCACCTGATGCATAGCACAGGTCCACAATCAAAACACACAGGGATTGGCATGAAAATGTATGGTTAAGAGAGTCGGTAAGGGGCGACCGACCTTGCAAAAAGACACCTACCAACAAAAAAGACACCCTCAAGTTGGAAACAGCCATAACTTGGCGAAAGAATGGAGGATTTTACCCATTTCTTTTTGTGTCTTATTTACTTTTTTACAAAGAAATTTAATTTCTAATCGAAAAATTTTATAAGAGGTCGAGGATATATGCAAAAGCCGTGCAAAGGTGTTAGAGGAAAATACTTTCTCGCTAGAGTGGAGGCTAGCCACGCCCCCCCCGCACAAGTGAAGCTGCGCGCTCTGCGACAGGCTCATTGTGCTTGGGAAATTCAACAAGACCGCATCGTTACAAAAGCTCTTTTCACCTGGAAACTTCATAGAAAGACCATTTAAGTCACATTTTTGGATCACAGTCAGTTTGGTACACCTGAAGAGATCCGCTGGGATCGAAACGCGTCGTGTCTTAGTAAACTGACGACTTCTACGACCTAATTTCCTTGTCGCGTGTTGGAAGAAAGACACACGGACAAGGCCAAGAAAAAGAGCAACAAAGCCCTTATCAGGGCTAAAGAAGAATACCAGCCCTTCTAAGGGCTAGAAGATCAGTCCTTCTCAGGACTAAGAAGACTTGCGGCCACGAAAAAGCAGACCCAGAACCCTTCGGGGGTAGACCTAGTAGAGTAGGGCTGCGTTCATACATGAGCTCACACCGTGTCGTCCATAAAAAACAAGCGGATTGGGTGAAGACGCCATGTTGAATTTCGTGATAGAGTAGCTAGCAGGCAGGCTCTCTCTAAAAAAATCTGCTCAATTGAAACACAGTCTTAGGACTATTGAAAAACAATTGAAGCCAACGTCTGCATCAAAGACGTCAGACTGTCCGAGAAAAAAACAAAAAAATAAAAAAAACAACAAAAAAATCGAATTAAAAAAGGCAGTCACTAACAGCATCAAATTTACTGGACGGCATGTCTAGCAGGAGAGAAGACAAACACCTGGGGTCTAGGGCAGCTACACGCCCGCCCAGAGTACGCTCCTCTAGCCCAAACATCCGCCCAGTCCCACATTCACTGCAGAGGCCTCCCAGCGATAGACAGGCGGTAGAGCCCTGGCGACAGCAACACAGGGCCTACCATGCATTGGAATATCACAGGGACGAGTCATTGTCGGGTCAAGACTCAGAACAAAACCTGATTAGAAGAGGCAGGGCACCCACTGCACCTAGACTGGTAGCTGCGTGTGATGGCAGTGGCTGTTATTCAGTTACTTGCACATGGTGTAGACCACCCTACACAGGGGATATAGTCAGAGACGAGCCACCACCAGATAATCCAGACTGGGGTGATGAGACATATTACCCGTGGCAGCCCCCACAGCAAGATATTGTGGATCCAGTCTATGACACTCTGAGACATAGTCAAGCAGAGGAGGGTCAATATACAGGCCCTCGGGACTGGCAAAGAGATAGTCGGCCAGATCCCTGTCATCTCCCCAACTTAGACCAGCATCAGGTGCCTAAGCAGCATGATATACCTGATAGCATAGAGGTCAGTGGGGATCATAAGAAGGAGGAGTGGTCAGACCCACAACATGGGGATAGAGCAAAAGCCATGCTTAGAATTATTAAGGCAGCTCACCACTTAGCCTATACAACCCAGGACACTCCTCCACCAGGGATCAGTAAGATAACGAGACACATGATAGAGGCCATTAAACCCTTCAATCCAACCCCAGAATTAAAACAAGAGCTGCAGACGCATGCTAGAACCTGGGAACAAGCAACAATTAGGAGCATGAGGAGTCATTACATGACTGGGATGCAGGCAGAGATTAATACCATGCCTCAAATGACAATTGAACAGTGGCATGGGCCTTTTGAGACAGCAACAAATTGGGCAACCAAGGCATTGGCCTCTCTGCGACCATACACACTCAAAACAGCAGAAGCCATGATTGAGGCTAAGGTCAACAGCACAGCTGTGCAGGAGACTGGCATACTCCCACAGCAGGCTGCATTTAGTGAGGAGGCCAACAAAAGGTCCCCACAACAGACAGTAAAGATTAAGGCTGCAAGTAGTGAGGAGGCCAACAGACCCCCACAAACAGCACAGATCAAAACTGCACTTAGTGTCAGGGATCAAGCAACAACAGTCCCTGACCTTGACACGCCCTCGTCTGAAGTTGACAGCTCTGTGACCAGCCACAGACTGCAAGTAGGACCACGGCACTCGGCCTCGCACTTACAAAGCAGGTCAGAGGTCAAACACACCTGCTCGGTCAGGTGGCGCACAGACCAGACTCATAGTCAAAAGCCCATTCAACATGCCTCCACACCCACTAAGCATAGGGATTGGACTCTAACCACCAACACACAGTGGTTGATTCTAGGGGATTCTAACTTGCGGAACATAGACAAGTTTAGATGCCCCCAGCTACAGATTGATAGCTACCCAGGTGCCCATTTTGGCCATATCCCAGCCCTCATGACTCATACAACTGTCTGTACAGAGGTCACAAAGGTCATCCTTGCTATGGGGACTAATTGCCATACCTGGATAGACAGATCCAAATTGTACAGACAGGTGATTGAAGCGGTACAAGCCCTACAAAATCGTTTCCCCCTGGCAAAAGTATGGGTGCCCCTGGTAACGTATTCACAGCATCTGCCATGCCAATCTGCAGAGACACTGGAATACCTTAACCATATAATAAGAGAGAGACTCAGAGCCATACCCCAGCTGCCAGGCCAGCAATTCAAGACACATGGGGACCATGTCCACTGGACACATGGTACAGCTCATAGAATGTTAGAGCATTGGCTTAGACATATCCAATAAGACACATATGCACTTACCAAAAGGATATACATCCACAAACAAAAAAGGCCCAAACAAATGCTCTTATTCTGTCTCTCTACCTCTCACTCACAGGCCTCAAAGAGGGTAATGATACATACATATCGGGAACGGAATCGGGGGAGCCATTCTTTTAGTTCATCTCATATGCTCATATAGGCAGCCACTTGAAGGGATAAACGTAGCAGAGGAGCGGCCCTGGTGATGGGACACTCGGTGCAATGCATGCTGAGAGTGCATTGTGGTCTGGCAACAGACCACACCGTGGTCGAGGCCTTTAGCTTCGACTACACCCCTCCCTCTAAACCTAACCCGCCAGATCCTAGCATTGCATCGACTGACCAGCCTCGCTGCTCTCTATACCCAAGGCTTAAGTTGAATTCTAACTCCTTCTGTGGGGTGAAATAAGATGAGATTGGGCAGCAGTGAAATGTAGCTAGTATCTACAATCGTATAGACAAGCGTTAAATAAACCCTCATTACAGGTCAAAACATGACCTTGGATGCCAACAAACTGCATAAAACAGTCATGTCTGGCAAAGGTCATGTTTTGACACCACTGTAAGACCATAATTAGGACCTTAAAAAATGATGCCTATTTTTAAGACACATAACATTGGACATGACTGACATGCAGAATCAAAAGCCCTGCCTGGCCTCCACTCATACACCAAAGCCCTGTTTGGCTTTTCTTAACCACTAGATGGAACCCTAAACCTCTTTAAGACCTAAGTTTATTTTGCCCTCTTAAACCATACTTGACTCAACACCCTGTCCTCCTGATTTACTTTAATCCCAATATAGAATGTAAACAAGAGAGACATAACAGTGTCTAAGATTAAGGGAGAACTTGGGGTACCATACCTGAACCTAAGTCCCTCCCAACACTGTTTGGGTGTCATAAGACAGTGCCTGAACTTAAAGGAGGACTCTAGGCACCATACCTAAGCCTAAGTTCCTCCTAGCACTGCTGGAGAGTCATAAACAGTGTCTCAACTTAATGGAGGACTTAGAAGACCATACCTAAACCTAAGTCCCTCCGAGCACTGTCTACATGTCAAACAGAGTGCCTAAGCCTAACCAGCACTTTATACTGACATAACCACTACCCATCCCTTAACCCATAGCCTAACCAAGCCCATTAGTGCCTAAATTTAACCAAGATTTATAAATTTAATCAAGTACCAGTTGGTAAACATGGCCCCATCCCAACTTAAATACACACCCTAACCCCTCCCATTATTAAGAAAATTGTCACCCTGGCTTAAGCCTAAATAATTGGAACCATTGAATGACGTATATAGTCAATTAGACTGAGGGAGTAAGGCCCAATGTTGGTGTCACTGTCTTGACCCTGGGGTCATGGGGTGTGCGAGGAGTCTCTCCTGAGCATCTAGGGGGGCTTCGTGGTTTGGAGACCATGGGGGTGTGCCTGGGTGCTTGGGAGTGGCACACTTACATATCCTGTGATCCATAGGTGTTCAGGCATTGACCCAAGAAGGCATCATAAAGTGTAATAGCATGCCTCAATTTAGAGGCCTAATATTGGTGTCACTGTCTTGACCCTGGGGTCATGGGATATACGAGGAGTCACTCATGAGCATTAATAGGGGCTTCATGGTTGCAGTGATGGAATACATGTGGGCTTAGACCCTGTTGCCCCGAAGTGGCACGATGTACCCGGCCTGATATCATGAAAGTGTACCTGAGTGCTTGTGGGTGACACACTTACGGATTCTGTGATTCAAAGGTGTTCAAACACTGATTCAAGGAGGCATTACATGCTAAAGGCCAAAAATGCCTGGATGAAAAAATGGGAAAGTGTGATTTTCATTGCTCACCTGATGCATAGCACAGGTCCACAATCAAAACACACAGGGATTGGCATGAAAATGTATGGTTAAGAGAGTCGGTAAGGGGCGACCGACCTTGCAAAAAGACACCTACCAACAAAAAAGACACCCTCAAGTTGGAAACAGCCATAACTTGGCGAAAGAATGGAGGATTTTACCCATTTCTTTTTGTGTCTTATTTACTTTTTTACAAAGAAATTTAATTTCTAATCGAAAAATTTTATAAGAGGTCGAGGATATATGCAAAAGCCGTGCAAAGGTGTTAGAGGAAAATACTTTCTCGCTAGAGTGGAGGCTAGCCACGCCCCCCCCGCACAAGTGAAGCTGCGCGCTCTGCGACAGGCTCATTGTGCTTGGGAAATTCAACAAGACCGCATCGTTACAAAAGCTCTTTTCACCTGGAAACTTCATAGAAAGACCATTTAAGTCACATTTTTGGATCACAGTCAGTTTGGTACACCTGAAGAGATCCGCTGGGATCGAAACGCGTCGTGTCTTAGTAAACTGACGACTTCTACGACCTAATTTCCTTGTCGCGTGTTGGAAGAAAGACACACGGACAAGGCCAAGAAAAAGAGCAACAAAGCCCTTATCAGGGCTAAAGAAGAATACCAGCCCTTCTAAGGGCTAGAAGATCAGTCCTTCTCAGGACTAAGAAGACTTGCGGCCACGAAAAAGCAGACCCAGAACCCTTCGGGGGTAGACCTAGTAGAGTAGGGCTGCGTTCATACATGAGCTCACACCGTGTCGTCCATAAAAAACAAGCGGATTGGGTGAAGACGCCATGTTGAATTTCGTGATAGAGTAGCTAGCAGGCAGGCTCTCTCTAAAAAAATCTGCTCAATTGAAACACAGTCTTAGGACTATTGAAAAACAATTGAAGCCAACGTCTGCATCAAAGACGTCAGACTGTCCGAGAAAAAAACAAAAAAATAAAAAAAACAACAAAAAAATCGAATTAAAAAAGGCAGTCACTAACAGCATCAAATTTACTGGACGGCATGTCTAGCAGGAGAGAAGACAAACACCTGGGGTCTAGGGCAGCTACACGCCCGCCCAGAGTACGCTCCTCTAGCCCAAACATCCGCCCAGTCCCACATTCACTGCAGAGGCCTCCCAGCGATAGACAGGCGGTAGAGCCCTGGCGACAGCAACACAGGGCCTACCATGCATTGGAATATCACAGGGACGAGTCATTGTCGGGTCAAGACTCAGAACAAAACCTGATTAGAAGAGGCAGGGCACCCACTGCACCTAGACTGGTAGCTGCGTGTGATGGCAGTGGCTGTTATTCAGTTACTTGCACATGGTGTAGACCACCCTACACAGGGGATATAGTCAGAGACGAGCCACCACCAGATAATCCAGACTGGGGTGATGAGACATATTACCCGTGGCAGCCCCCACAGCAAGATATTGTGGATCCAGTCTATGACACTCTGAGACATAGTCAAGCAGAGGAGGGTCAATATACAGGCCCTCGGGACTGGCAAAGAGATAGTCGGCCAGATCCCTGTCATCTCCCCAACTTAGACCAGCATCAGGTGCCTAAGCAGCATGATATACCTGATAGCATAGAGGTCAGTGGGGATCATAAGAAGGAGGAGTGGTCAGACCCACAACATGGGGATAGAGCAAAAGCCATGCTTAGAATTATTAAGGCAGCTCACCACTTAGCCTATACAACCCAGGACACTCCTCCACCAGGGATCAGTAAGATAACGAGACACATGATAGAGGCCATTAAACCCTTCAATCCAACCCCAGAATTAAAACAAGAGCTGCAGACGCATGCTAGAACCTGGGAACAAGCAACAATTAGGAGCATGAGGAGTCATTACATGACTGGGATGCAGGCAGAGATTAATACCATGCCTCAAATGACAATTGAACAGTGGCATGGGCCTTTTGAGACAGCAACAAATTGGGCAACCAAGGCATTGGCCTCTCTGCGACCATACACACTCAAAACAGCAGAAGCCATGATTGAGGCTAAGGTCAACAGCACAGCTGTGCAGGAGACTGGCATACTCCCACAGCAGGCTGCATTTAGTGAGGAGGCCAACAAAAGGTCCCCACAACAGACAGTAAAGATTAAGGCTGCAAGTAGTGAGGAGGCCAACAGACCCCCACAAACAGCACAGATCAAAACTGCACTTAGTGTCAGGGATCAAGCAACAACAGTCCCTGACCTTGACACGCCCTCGTCTGAAGTTGACAGCTCTGTGACCAGCCACAGACTGCAAGTAGGACCACGGCACTCGGCCTCGCACTTACAAAGCAGGTCAGAGGTCAAACACACCTGCTCGGTCAGGTGGCGCACAGACCAGACTCATAGTCAAAAGCCCATTCAACATGCCTCCACACCCACTAAGCATAGGGATTGGACTCTAACCACCAACACACAGTGGTTGATTCTAGGGGATTCTAACTTGCGGAACATAGACAAGTTTAGATGCCCCCAGCTACAGATTGATAGCTACCCAGGTGCCCATTTTGGCCATATCCCAGCCCTCATGACTCATACAACTGTCTGTACAGAGGTCACAAAGGTCATCCTTGCTATGGGGACTAATTGCCATACCTGGATAGACAGATCCAAATTGTACAGACAGGTGATTGAAGCGGTACAAGCCCTACAAAATCGTTTCCCCCTGGCAAAAGTATGGGTGCCCCTGGTAACGTATTCACAGCATCTGCCATGCCAATCTGCAGAGACACTGGAATACCTTAACCATATAATAAGAGAGAGACTCAGAGCCATACCCCAGCTGCCAGGCCAGCAATTCAAGACACATGGGGACCATGTCCACTGGACACATGGTACAGCTCATAGAATGTTAGAGCATTGGCTTAGACATATCCAATAAGACACATATGCACTTACCAAAAGGATATACATCCACAAACAAAAAAGGCCCAAACAAATGCTCTTATTCTGTCTCTCTACCTCTCACTCACAGGCCTCAAAGAGGGTAATGATACATACATATCGGGAACGGAATCGGGGGAGCCATTCTTTTAGTTCATCTCATATGCTCATATAGGCAGCCACTTGAAGGGATAAACGTAGCAGAGGAGCGGCCCTGGTGATGGGACACTCGGTGCAATGCATGCTGAGAGTGCATTGTGGTCTGGCAACAGACCACACCGTGGTCGAGGCCTTTAGCTTCGACTACACCCCTCCCTCTAAACCTAACCCGCCAGATCCTAGCATTGCATCGACTGACCAGCCTCGCTGCTCTCTATACCCAAGGCTTAAGTTGAATTCTAACTCCTTCTGTGGGGTGAAATAAGATGAGATTGGGCAGCAGTGAAATGTAGCTAGTATCTACAATCGTATAGACAAGCGTTAAATAAACCCTCATTACAGGTCAAAACATGACCTTGGATGCCAACAAACTGCATAAAACAGTCATGTCTGGCAAAGGTCATGTTTTGACACCACTGTAAGACCATAATTAGGACCTTAAAAAATGATGCCTATTTTTAAGACACATAACATTGGACATGACTGACATGCAGAATCAAAAGCCCTGCCTGGCCTCCACTCATACACCAAAGCCCTGTTTGGCTTTTCTTAACCACTAGATGGAACCCTAAACCTCTTTAAGACCTAAGTTTATTTTGCCCTCTTAAACCATACTTGACTCAACACCCTGTCCTCCTGATTTACTTTAATCCCAATATAGAATGTAAACAAGAGAGACATAACAGTGTCTAAGATTAAGGGAGAACTTGGGGTACCATACCTGAACCTAAGTCCCTCCCAACACTGTTTGGGTGTCATAAGACAGTGCCTGAACTTAAAGGAGGACTCTAGGCACCATACCTAAGCCTAAGTTCCTCCTAGCACTGCTGGAGAGTCATAAACAGTGTCTCAACTTAATGGAGGACTTAGAAGACCATACCTAAACCTAAGTCCCTCCGAGCACTGTCTACATGTCAAACAGAGTGCCTAAGCCTAACCAGCACTTTATACTGACATAACCACTACCCATCCCTTAACCCATAGCCTAACCAAGCCCATTAGTGCCTAAATTTAACCAAGATTTATAAATTTAATCAAGTACCAGTTGGTAAACATGGCCCCATCCCAACTTAAATACACACCCTAACCCCTCCCATTATTAAGAAAATTGTCACCCTGGCTTAAGCCTAAATAATTGGAACCATTGAATGACGTATATAGTCAATTAGACTGAGGGAGTAAGGCCCAATGTTGGTGTCACTGTCTTGACCCTGGGGTCATGGGGTGTGCGAGGAGTCTCTCCTGAGCATCTAGGGGGGCTTCGTGGTTTGGAGACCATGGGGGTGTGCCTGGGTGCTTGGGAGTGGCACACTTACATATCCTGTGATCCATAGGTGTTCAGGCATTGACCCAAGAAGGCATCATAAAGTGTAATAGCATGCCTCAATTTAGAGGCCTAATATTGGTGTCACTGTCTTGACCCTGGGGTCATGGGATATACGAGGAGTCACTCATGAGCATTAATAGGGGCTTCATGGTTGCAGTGATGGAATACATGTGGGCTTAGACCCTGTTGCCCCGAAGTGGCACGATGTACCCGGCCTGATATCATGAAAGTGTACCTGAGTGCTTGTGGGTGACACACTTACGGATTCTGTGATTCAAAGGTGTTCAAACACTGATTCAAGGAGGCATTACATGCTAAAGGCCAAAAATGCCTGGATGAAAAAATGGGAAAGTGTGATTTTCATTGCTCACCTGATGCATAGCACAGGTCCACAATCAAAACACACAGGGATTGGCATGAAAATGTATGGTTAAGAGAGTCGGTAAGGGGCGACCGACCTTGCAAAAAGACACCTACCAACAAAAAAGACACCCTCAAGTTGGAAACAGCCATAACTTGGCGAAAGAATGGAGGATTTTACCCATTTCTTTTTGTGTCTTATTTACTTTTTTACAAAGAAATTTAATTTCTAATCGAAAAATTTTATAAGAGGTCGAGGATATATGCAAAAGCCGTGCAAAGGTGTTAGAGGAAAATACTTTCTCGCTAGAGTGGAGGCTAGCCACGCCCCCCCCGCACAAGTGAAGCTGCGCGCTCTGCGACAGGCTCATTGTGCTTGGGAAATTCAACAAGACCGCATCGTTACAAAAGCTCTTTTCACCTGGAAACTTCATAGAAAGACCATTTAAGTCACATTTTTGGATCACAGTCAGTTTGGTACACCTGAAGAGATCCGCTGGGATCGAAACGCGTCGTGTCTTAGTAAACTGACGACTTCTACGACCTAATTTCCTTGTCGCGTGTTGGAAGAAAGACACACGGACAAGGCCAAGAAAAAGAGCAACAAAGCCCTTATCAGGGCTAAAGAAGAATACCAGCCCTTCTAAGGGCTAGAAGATCAGTCCTTCTCAGGACTAAGAAGACTTGCGGCCACGAAAAAGCAGACCCAGAACCCTTCGGGGGTAGACCTAGTAGAGTAGGGCTGCGTTCATACATGAGCTCACACCGTGTCGTCCATAAAAAACAAGCGGATTGGGTGAAGACGCCATGTTGAATTTCGTGATAGAGTAGCTAGCAGGCAGGCTCTCTCTAAAAAAATCTGCTCAATTGAAACACAGTCTTAGGACTATTGAAAAACAATTGAAGCCAACGTCTGCATCAAAGACGTCAGACTGTCCGAGAAAAAAACAAAAAAATAAAAAAAACAACAAAAAAATCGAATTAAAAAAGGCAGTCACTAACAGCATCAAATTTACTGGACGGCATGTCTAGCAGGAGAGAAGACAAACACCTGGGGTCTAGGGCAGCTACACGCCCGCCCAGAGTACGCTCCTCTAGCCCAAACATCCGCCCAGTCCCACATTCACTGCAGAGGCCTCCCAGCGATAGACAGGCGGTAGAGCCCTGGCGACAGCAACACAGGGCCTACCATGCATTGGAATATCACAGGGACGAGTCATTGTCGGGTCAAGACTCAGAACAAAACCTGATTAGAAGAGGCAGGGCACCCACTGCACCTAGACTGGTAGCTGCGTGTGATGGCAGTGGCTGTTATTCAGTTACTTGCACATGGTGTAGACCACCCTACACAGGGGATATAGTCAGAGACGAGCCACCACCAGATAATCCAGACTGGGGTGATGAGACATATTACCCGTGGCAGCCCCCACAGCAAGATATTGTGGATCCAGTCTATGACACTCTGAGACATAGTCAAGCAGAGGAGGGTCAATATACAGGCCCTCGGGACTGGCAAAGAGATAGTCGGCCAGATCCCTGTCATCTCCCCAACTTAGACCAGCATCAGGTGCCTAAGCAGCATGATATACCTGATAGCATAGAGGTCAGTGGGGATCATAAGAAGGAGGAGTGGTCAGACCCACAACATGGGGATAGAGCAAAAGCCATGCTTAGAATTATTAAGGCAGCTCACCACTTAGCCTATACAACCCAGGACACTCCTCCACCAGGGATCAGTAAGATAACGAGACACATGATAGAGGCCATTAAACCCTTCAATCCAACCCCAGAATTAAAACAAGAGCTGCAGACGCATGCTAGAACCTGGGAACAAGCAACAATTAGGAGCATGAGGAGTCATTACATGACTGGGATGCAGGCAGAGATTAATACCATGCCTCAAATGACAATTGAACAGTGGCATGGGCCTTTTGAGACAGCAACAAATTGGGCAACCAAGGCATTGGCCTCTCTGCGACCATACACACTCAAAACAGCAGAAGCCATGATTGAGGCTAAGGTCAACAGCACAGCTGTGCAGGAGACTGGCATACTCCCACAGCAGGCTGCATTTAGTGAGGAGGCCAACAAAAGGTCCCCACAACAGACAGTAAAGATTAAGGCTGCAAGTAGTGAGGAGGCCAACAGACCCCCACAAACAGCACAGATCAAAACTGCACTTAGTGTCAGGGATCAAGCAACAACAGTCCCTGACCTTGACACGCCCTCGTCTGAAGTTGACAGCTCTGTGACCAGCCACAGACTGCAAGTAGGACCACGGCACTCGGCCTCGCACTTACAAAGCAGGTCAGAGGTCAAACACACCTGCTCGGTCAGGTGGCGCACAGACCAGACTCATAGTCAAAAGCCCATTCAACATGCCTCCACACCCACTAAGCATAGGGATTGGACTCTAACCACCAACACACAGTGGTTGATTCTAGGGGATTCTAACTTGCGGAACATAGACAAGTTTAGATGCCCCCAGCTACAGATTGATAGCTACCCAGGTGCCCATTTTGGCCATATCCCAGCCCTCATGACTCATACAACTGTCTGTACAGAGGTCACAAAGGTCATCCTTGCTATGGGGACTAATTGCCATACCTGGATAGACAGATCCAAATTGTACAGACAGGTGATTGAAGCGGTACAAGCCCTACAAAATCGTTTCCCCCTGGCAAAAGTATGGGTGCCCCTGGTAACGTATTCACAGCATCTGCCATGCCAATCTGCAGAGACACTGGAATACCTTAACCATATAATAAGAGAGAGACTCAGAGCCATACCCCAGCTGCCAGGCCAGCAATTCAAGACACATGGGGACCATGTCCACTGGACACATGGTACAGCTCATAGAATGTTAGAGCATTGGCTTAGACATATCCAATAAGACACATATGCACTTACCAAAAGGATATACATCCACAAACAAAAAAGGCCCAAACAAATGCTCTTATTCTGTCTCTCTACCTCTCACTCACAGGCCTCAAAGAGGGTAATGATACATACATATCGGGAACGGAATCGGGGGAGCCATTCTTTTAGTTCATCTCATATGCTCATATAGGCAGCCACTTGAAGGGATAAACGTAGCAGAGGAGCGGCCCTGGTGATGGGACACTCGGTGCAATGCATGCTGAGAGTGCATTGTGGTCTGGCAACAGACCACACCGTGGTCGAGGCCTTTAGCTTCGACTACACCCCTCCCTCTAAACCTAACCCGCCAGATCCTAGCATTGCATCGACTGACCAGCCTCGCTGCTCTCTATACCCAAGGCTTAAGTTGAATTCTAACTCCTTCTGTGGGGTGAAATAAGATGAGATTGGGCAGCAGTGAAATGTAGCTAGTATCTACAATCGTATAGACAAGCGTTAAATAAACCCTCATTACAGGTCAAAACATGACCTTGGATGCCAACAAACTGCATAAAACAGTCATGTCTGGCAAAGGTCATGTTTTGACACCACTGTAAGACCATAATTAGGACCTTAAAAAATGATGCCTATTTTTAAGACACATAACATTGGACATGACTGACATGCAGAATCAAAAGCCCTGCCTGGCCTCCACTCATACACCAAAGCCCTGTTTGGCTTTTCTTAACCACTAGATGGAACCCTAAACCTCTTTAAGACCTAAGTTTATTTTGCCCTCTTAAACCATACTTGACTCAACACCCTGTCCTCCTGATTTACTTTAATCCCAATATAGAATGTAAACAAGAGAGACATAACAGTGTCTAAGATTAAGGGAGAACTTGGGGTACCATACCTGAACCTAAGTCCCTCCCAACACTGTTTGGGTGTCATAAGACAGTGCCTGAACTTAAAGGAGGACTCTAGGCACCATACCTAAGCCTAAGTTCCTCCTAGCACTGCTGGAGAGTCATAAACAGTGTCTCAACTTAATGGAGGACTTAGAAGACCATACCTAAACCTAAGTCCCTCCGAGCACTGTCTACATGTCAAACAGAGTGCCTAAGCCTAACCAGCACTTTATACTGACATAACCACTACCCATCCCTTAACCCATAGCCTAACCAAGCCCATTAGTGCCTAAATTTAACCAAGATTTATAAATTTAATCAAGTACCAGTTGGTAAACATGGCCCCATCCCAACTTAAATACACACCCTAACCCCTCCCATTATTAAGAAAATTGTCACCCTGGCTTAAGCCTAAATAATTGGAACCATTGAATGACGTATATAGTCAATTAGACTGAGGGAGTAAGGCCCAATGTTGGTGTCACTGTCTTGACCCTGGGGTCATGGGGTGTGCGAGGAGTCTCTCCTGAGCATCTAGGGGGGCTTCGTGGTTTGGAGACCATGGGGGTGTGCCTGGGTGCTTGGGAGTGGCACACTTACATATCCTGTGATCCATAGGTGTTCAGGCATTGACCCAAGAAGGCATCATAAAGTGTAATAGCATGCCTCAATTTAGAGGCCTAATATTGGTGTCACTGTCTTGACCCTGGGGTCATGGGATATACGAGGAGTCACTCATGAGCATTAATAGGGGCTTCATGGTTGCAGTGATGGAATACATGTGGGCTTAGACCCTGTTGCCCCGAAGTGGCACGATGTACCCGGCCTGATATCATGAAAGTGTACCTGAGTGCTTGTGGGTGACACACTTACGGATTCTGTGATTCAAAGGTGTTCAAACACTGATTCAAGGAGGCATTACATGCTAAAGGCCAAAAATGCCTGGATGAAAAAATGGGAAAGTGTGATTTTCATTGCTCACCTGATGCATAGCACAGGTCCACAATCAAAACACACAGGGATTGGCATGAAAATGTATGGTTAAGAGAGTCGGTAAGGGGCGACCGACCTTGCAAAAAGACACCTACCAACAAAAAAGACACCCTCAAGTTGGAAACAGCCATAACTTGGCGAAAGAATGGAGGATTTTACCCATTTCTTTTTGTGTCTTATTTACTTTTTTACAAAGAAATTTAATTTCTAATCGAAAAATTTTATAAGAGGTCGAGGATATATGCAAAAGCCGTGCAAAGGTGTTAGAGGAAAATACTTTCTCGCTAGAGTGGAGGCTAGCCACGCCCCCCCCGCACAAGTGAAGCTGCGCGCTCTGCGACAGGCTCATTGTGCTTGGGAAATTCAACAAGACCGCATCGTTACAAAAGCTCTTTTCACCTGGAAACTTCATAGAAAGACCATTTAAGTCACATTTTTGGATCACAGTCAGTTTGGTACACCTGAAGAGATCCGCTGGGATCGAAACGCGTCGTGTCTTAGTAAACTGACGACTTCTACGACCTAATTTCCTTGTCGCGTGTTGGAAGAAAGACACACGGACAAGGCCAAGAAAAAGAGCAACAAAGCCCTTATCAGGGCTAAAGAAGAATACCAGCCCTTCTAAGGGCTAGAAGATCAGTCCTTCTCAGGACTAAGAAGACTTGCGGCCACGAAAAAGCAGACCCAGAACCCTTCGGGGGTAGACCTAGTAGAGTAGGGCTGCGTTCATACATGAGCTCACACCGTGTCGTCCATAAAAAACAAGCGGATTGGGTGAAGACGCCATGTTGAATTTCGTGATAGAGTAGCTAGCAGGCAGGCTCTCTCTAAAAAAATCTGCTCAATTGAAACACAGTCTTAGGACTATTGAAAAACAATTGAAGCCAACGTCTGCATCAAAGACGTCAGACTGTCCGAGAAAAAAACAAAAAAATAAAAAAAACAACAAAAAAATCGAATTAAAAAAGGCAGTCACTAACAGCATCAAATTTACTGGACGGCATGTCTAGCAGGAGAGAAGACAAACACCTGGGGTCTAGGGCAGCTACACGCCCGCCCAGAGTACGCTCCTCTAGCCCAAACATCCGCCCAGTCCCACATTCACTGCAGAGGCCTCCCAGCGATAGACAGGCGGTAGAGCCCTGGCGACAGCAACACAGGGCCTACCATGCATTGGAATATCACAGGGACGAGTCATTGTCGGGTCAAGACTCAGAACAAAACCTGATTAGAAGAGGCAGGGCACCCACTGCACCTAGACTGGTAGCTGCGTGTGATGGCAGTGGCTGTTATTCAGTTACTTGCACATGGTGTAGACCACCCTACACAGGGGATATAGTCAGAGACGAGCCACCACCAGATAATCCAGACTGGGGTGATGAGACATATTACCCGTGGCAGCCCCCACAGCAAGATATTGTGGATCCAGTCTATGACACTCTGAGACATAGTCAAGCAGAGGAGGGTCAATATACAGGCCCTCGGGACTGGCAAAGAGATAGTCGGCCAGATCCCTGTCATCTCCCCAACTTAGACCAGCATCAGGTGCCTAAGCAGCATGATATACCTGATAGCATAGAGGTCAGTGGGGATCATAAGAAGGAGGAGTGGTCAGACCCACAACATGGGGATAGAGCAAAAGCCATGCTTAGAATTATTAAGGCAGCTCACCACTTAGCCTATACAACCCAGGACACTCCTCCACCAGGGATCAGTAAGATAACGAGACACATGATAGAGGCCATTAAACCCTTCAATCCAACCCCAGAATTAAAACAAGAGCTGCAGACGCATGCTAGAACCTGGGAACAAGCAACAATTAGGAGCATGAGGAGTCATTACATGACTGGGATGCAGGCAGAGATTAATACCATGCCTCAAATGACAATTGAACAGTGGCATGGGCCTTTTGAGACAGCAACAAATTGGGCAACCAAGGCATTGGCCTCTCTGCGACCATACACACTCAAAACAGCAGAAGCCATGATTGAGGCTAAGGTCAACAGCACAGCTGTGCAGGAGACTGGCATACTCCCACAGCAGGCTGCATTTAGTGAGGAGGCCAACAAAAGGTCCCCACAACAGACAGTAAAGATTAAGGCTGCAAGTAGTGAGGAGGCCAACAGACCCCCACAAACAGCACAGATCAAAACTGCACTTAGTGTCAGGGATCAAGCAACAACAGTCCCTGACCTTGACACGCCCTCGTCTGAAGTTGACAGCTCTGTGACCAGCCACAGACTGCAAGTAGGACCACGGCACTCGGCCTCGCACTTACAAAGCAGGTCAGAGGTCAAACACACCTGCTCGGTCAGGTGGCGCACAGACCAGACTCATAGTCAAAAGCCCATTCAACATGCCTCCACACCCACTAAGCATAGGGATTGGACTCTAACCACCAACACACAGTGGTTGATTCTAGGGGATTCTAACTTGCGGAACATAGACAAGTTTAGATGCCCCCAGCTACAGATTGATAGCTACCCAGGTGCCCATTTTGGCCATATCCCAGCCCTCATGACTCATACAACTGTCTGTACAGAGGTCACAAAGGTCATCCTTGCTATGGGGACTAATTGCCATACCTGGATAGACAGATCCAAATTGTACAGACAGGTGATTGAAGCGGTACAAGCCCTACAAAATCGTTTCCCCCTGGCAAAAGTATGGGTGCCCCTGGTAACGTATTCACAGCATCTGCCATGCCAATCTGCAGAGACACTGGAATACCTTAACCATATAATAAGAGAGAGACTCAGAGCCATACCCCAGCTGCCAGGCCAGCAATTCAAGACACATGGGGACCATGTCCACTGGACACATGGTACAGCTCATAGAATGTTAGAGCATTGGCTTAGACATATCCAATAAGACACATATGCACTTACCAAAAGGATATACATCCACAAACAAAAAAGGCCCAAACAAATGCTCTTATTCTGTCTCTCTACCTCTCACTCACAGGCCTCAAAGAGGGTAATGATACATACATATCGGGAACGGAATCGGGGGAGCCATTCTTTTAGTTCATCTCATATGCTCATATAGGCAGCCACTTGAAGGGATAAACGTAGCAGAGGAGCGGCCCTGGTGATGGGACACTCGGTGCAATGCATGCTGAGAGTGCATTGTGGTCTGGCAACAGACCACACCGTGGTCGAGGCCTTTAGCTTCGACTACACCCCTCCCTCTAAACCTAACCCTAACCCTAACCCTAACCCTAATGGAGGATTTTACCCATTTCTTTTTGTGTCTTATTTACTTTTTTACAAAGTAATTTAATTTCTAATCGAAAAATTTTATAAGAGGTCGAGGATATATGCAAAAGCTGTGCAACGGTGTTAGAGGAAAATACTTTCTCGCTAGAGTGGAGGCTAGCCACGCCCCCCCCGCACAAGTGAAGCTGCGCGCTCTGCGACAGGCTCATTGTGCTTGGGAAATTCAACAAGACCGCATCGTTACAAAAGCTCTTTTCACCTGGAAACTTCATAGAAAGACCATTTAAGCCACAATTTTTTACCACAGTCAACTTGGTACACCTGAAGAGATCCGCTGGGATCGAAACGCGTCGTGTCTTAGTTAAGTTGACGACTTCTACGACCTAATTTCCTTGTCGCGTGTTGGAAGAAAGACACACGGACAAGGCCAAGAAAAAGAGCAACAAAGCCCTTATCAGGGCTAAAGAAGAACACCAGCCCTTCTAAGGGCTAAAGAAGATCAGTCCTTCTCAGGACTAAGAAGACTTGCGGCCACGAAAAAGCAGACCCAGAACCCTTCGGGGGTAGACCTAGTAGAGTAGGGCTGCGTTCATACATGAGCTCACACCGTGTCGTCCATAAAAAACAAGCGGATTGGGTGAAGACGCCATGTTGAATTTCGTGATAGAGTAGCTAGCAGGCAGGCTCTCTCTGAAAAAAATCTGCTCAATTGAAACACAGTCTTAGGACTATTGAAAAACAATTGAAGCCAACGTCTGCATCAAAGACGTCAGACTGTCCGAGAAAAAAACAAAAAATAAAAAAAACAACAAAAAAATCGAATTAAAAAAGGCAGTCACTAACAAAGCATCAAATTTACTGGGCGGCATGTCTAGCAGGAGAGAAGACAAACACCTGGGGTCTAGGGCAGCTACACGCCCGCCCAGAGTACGCTCCTCTAGCCCAAACATCCGCCCAGTCCCACATTCACTGCAGAGGCCTCCCAGCGATAGACAGGCGGTAGAGCCCTGGCGACAGCAACACAGGGCCTACCATGCATTGGAATATCACAGGGACGAGTCATTGTCGGGTCAAGACTCAGAACAAAACCTGATTAGAAGAGGCAGGGCACCCACTGCACCTAGACTGGTAGCTGCGTGTGATGGCAGTGGCTGTTGTTCAGTTGCTTGCACATGGTGTAGACCGCCCTGCACAGGGGATATAGTCAGAGACGAGCCACCACCAGATAATCCAGACTGGGGTGATGAGACATATTACCCGTGGCAGCCCCCACAGCAAGACATTGTGGATCCAGTCTATGACACTCTGAGACATAGTCAAGCAGAGGAGGGTCAATATACAGGCCCTCGGGACTGGCAAAGAAACAGTCAGCCAGATCCCTGTCATCTCCCCAACTTAGACCAGCATCAGGTGCCTAAGCAGCATGATATACCTGATAGCATAGAGGTCAGTGGGGATCATAAGAAGGAGGAGTGGTCAGACCCACAGCATGGGGATAGAGCAAAAGCCATGCTTAGAATTATTAAGGCAGCTCACCATTTAGCCTATACAACCCAAGACACTCCTCCACCAGGGATCAGTAAGATAACGAGACACATGATAGAGGCCATTAAACCCTTCAATCCAACCCCAGAATTAAAACAAGAGCTGCAGACGCATGCTAGAACCTGGGAACAAGCAACAATTAGGAGCATGAGGAGTCATTACATGACTGGGATGCAGGCAGAGATTAATACCATGCCTCAAATGACAATTGAACAGTGGCATGGGCCTTTTGAGACAGCAACCAATTGGGCAACCAAGGCATTGGCCTCTCTGCGACCATACACACTCAAAACAGCAGAAGCCATGATAGAGGCTAAGGTCAACAGCACAGCTGTGCAGGAGACTGGCATGCTCCCACAGCAGGCTGCATTTAGTGAGGAGGCCAACAAAAGGTCCCCACAACAGACAGTAAAGATTAAGGCTGCAAGTAGTGAGGAGGCCAACAGACCCCCACAAACAGCACAGATCAAAACTGCACTTAGTGTCAGGGATCAAGCAACAGTAGTCCCTGACCTTGACACGCCCTCGTCTGAAGTTGACAGCTCTGTGACCAGCCACAGACTGCAAGTAGGACCACGGCACTCGGCCTCGCACTTACAAAGCAGGTCAGAGGTCAAACACACCTGCTCGGTCAGGTGGCGCACAGACCAGACTCATAGTCAGAAGCCCATTCAACATGCCTCCACACCCACTAAGCATAGGGATTGGACTCTAACCACCAACACACAGTGGTTGATTCTAGGGGATTCTAACTTGCGGAACATAGACAAGTTTAGATGCCCCCAGCTACAGATTGATAGCTACCCAGGTGCCCATTTTGGCCATATCCCAGCCCTCATGACTCATACAACTGTCTGTACAGAGGTCACAAAGGTCATCCTTGCTATGGGGACTAATTGCCATACCTGGATAGACAGATCCAAATTGTACAGACAGGTGATTGAAGCGGTACAAGCCCTACAAAATCGTTTCCCCCTGGCAAAAATATGGGTGCCCCTGTTAACGTATTCACAGCATCTGCCATGCCAATCTGCAGAGACACTGGAATACCTTAACCATATAATAAGAGAGAGACTCAGAGCCATACCCCAGCTGCCAGGCCAGCAATTCAAGACACATGGGGACCATGTCCACTGGACACATGGTACAGCTCATAGAATGTTAGAGCATTGGCTGAGACATATCCAATAAGACACATATGCACTTACCAAAAGGATATCATCCACAAACAAAAAAGGCCCAAACAAATGCTCTTATTCTGTCTCTCTACCTCTCACTCACAGGCCTCAAAGAGGGTAATGATACAGACATATCGGGAACGGAATCGGGGGAGCCATTCTTTTAGTTCATCTCATAAGCTCATATAGGCAGCCACTTGAAGGGATAAACGTAGTGGAGGAGCGACCCTGGTGATGGGACACTCGGTGCAATGCATGCTGAGAGTGCATTGTGGTCTGGCAACAGACCACACCGTGGTCGAGGCCTTTAGCTTCGACTACACCCCTCCCTCTAAACCTAACCCTAACCCTAACCCTAACCCTAACCCTAACCCTAACCCTAACCCTAATCAGACAGAGTGTTGACACCAGAGAGGCTAAGACCGCATTGACTCAGTGCGGTATTCAGCCTCTCTGGTGTCAAGTCTGATTTTTGAAAAAAAAAAAAAAAATCCAAAATCAGACAGAGTGTTGACACCAGAGAGGCTAAGACCGCATTGACTCAGTGCGGTATTCAGCCTCTCTGGTGTCAAGTCTGATTTTGGAAAAAAAAAAAAAAAAAAATCCAAAATCAGACAGAGTGTTGAGACCAGAGAGGCTAAGACCGCATTGACTCAGTGCGGTATTCAGCCTCTCTGGTGTCAAGTCTGATTTTTGAAAAAAAATAAAATAATCCAAAATCAGACAGAGTGTTGAGACCAGAGAGGCTAAGACCGCATTGACTCAGTGCGGTATTCAGCCTCTCTGGTGTCAAGTCTGATTTTTGAAAAAAAAAAAAAAATCCAAAATCAGACAGAATGTTGAGACCAGAGAGGCTAAGACCGCATTGACTCAGTGCAGTATTCAGCCTCTCTGGTGTCAAGTCTGATTTTGGAAAAAAAAAAAAAAAAATCCAAAATCAGACAGAGTGTTGAGACCAGAGAGGCTAAGACCGCATTGACTCAGTGCGGTATTCAGCCTCTCTGGTGTCAAGTCTGATTTTGCAAAAAAAAAAAAAAAAAATCCAAAATCAGACAGTGTTGAGACCAGAGAGGCTAAGATCGCATTGACTCAGTGCGGTATTCAGCCTCTCTGGTGTCAAGTCTGATTTTTGAAAAAAAAAAAAAAAATCCAAAATCAGACGGAGTGTTGACACCAGAGAGGCTAAGACCGCATTGACTCGGTGCGTTATTCAGCCTCTCTGGTGTCAAGTCTGATTTTGGAAAAAAAAAAAAAAAAAATCCAAAATCAGACAGTGTTGAGACCAGAGAGGCTAAGACCGCATTGACTCAGTGCGGTATTCAGCCTCTCTGGTGTCAAGTCTGATTTTTGAAAAAAAAAAAAAAAATCCAAAATCAGACGGAGTGTTGACAACAGAGACGCTAAGACCGCATTGACTCAGTGCGTTATTCAGCCTCTCTGGTGTCAAGTCTGATTTTGGAAAAAAAAAAAAAAAAATCCAAAATCAGACAGTGTTGAGACCAGAGAGGCTAAGACCGCATTGACTCAGTGCGGTATTCAGCCTCTCTGGTGTCAAGTCTGATTTTTGAAAAAAAAAAAAAAAATCCAAAATCAGACAGAGTGTTGACACCAGAGAGGCTAAGACCGCATTGACTCAGTGCGGTATTCAGCCTCTCTGGTGTCAAGTCTGATTTTGGAAAAAAAAAAAAAAAAAAATCCAAAATCAGACAGAGTGTTGAGACCAGAGAGGCTAAGACCGCATTGACTCAGTGCGGTATTCAGCCTCTCTGGTGTCAAGTCTGATTTTTGAAAAAAAATAAAATAATCCAAAATCAGACAGAGTGTTGAGACCAGAGAGGCTAAGACCGCATTGACTCAGTGCGGTATTCAGCCTCTCTGGTGTCAAGTCTGATTTTTGAAAAAAAAAAAAAAATCCAAAATCAGACAGAATGTTGAGACCAGAGAGGCTAAGACCGCATTGACTCAGTGCAGTATTCAGCCTCTCTGGTGTCAAGTCTGATTTTGGAAAAAAAAAAAAAAAAATCCAAAATCAGACAGAGTGTTGAGACCAGAGAGGCTAAGACCGCATTGACTCAGTGCGGTATTCAGCCTCTCTGGTGTCAAGTCTGATTTTGCAAAAAAAAAAAAAAAAAATCCAAAATCAGACAGTGTTGAGACCAGAGAGGCTAAGATCGCATTGACTCAGTGCGGTATTCAGCCTCTCTGGTGTCAAGTCTGATTTTTGAAAAAAAAAAAAAAAATCCAAAATCAGACGGAGTGTTGACACCAGAGAGGCTAAGACCGCATTGACTCGGTGCGTTATTCAGCCTCTCTGGTGTCAAGTCTGATTTTGGAAAAAAAAAAAAAAAAAATCCAAAATCAGACAGTGTTGAGACCAGAGAGGCTAAGACCGCATTGACTCAGTGCGGTATTCAGCCTCTCTGGTGTCAAGTCTGATTTTTGAAAAAAAAAAAAAAAATCCAAAATCAGACGGAGTGTTGACAACAGAGACGCTAAGACCGCATTGACTCAGTGCGTTATTCAGCCTCTCTGGTGTCAAGTCTGATTTTGGAAAAAAAAAAAAAAAAATCCAAAATCAGACAGTGTTGAGACCAGAGAGGCTAAGACCGCATTGACTCAGTGCGGTATTCAGCCTCTCTGGTGTCAAGTCTGATTTTTGAAAAAAAAAAAAAAAATCCAAAATCAGACGGAGTGTTGACACCAGAGAGGCTAAGACCGCATTGACTCGGTGCAGTATTCAGCCTCTCTGGTGTCAAGTCTGATTTTTGAAAAAAAAAAAAAAAATCCAAAATCAGACAGAGTGTTGAGACCAGAGAGGCTAAGACCGCATTGACTCAGTGCGGTATTCAGCCTCTCTGGTGTCAAGTCTGATTTTGGAAAAAAAAAAAAAAAAATCCAAAATCAGACAGTGTTGACACCAGAGAGGCTGAGACCGCATTGACTCAGTGCGGTATTCAGCCTCTCTGGTGTCAAGTCTGATTTTATAAAAAAAAAAAAAAAAACCCAAAATCAGACAGAGTGTTGAGACCAGAGAGGCTAAGACCGCATTGACTCAGTGCGGTATTCAGCCTCTCTGGTGTCAAGTCTGATTTTGGAAAAAAAAAAAAAAAATCCAAAATCAGACAGAGTGTTGACACCAGAGAGACTAAGACCGCATTGACTCAGTGCGGTATTCAGCCTCTCTGGTGTCAAGTCTGATTTTGGAAAAAAAAAAAAAAAATCCAAAATCAGACAGAGTGTTGACACCAGAGAGGCTAAGACCGCATTGACTCAGTGCGGTATTCAGCCTCTCTGGTGTCAAGTCTGATTTTGGAAAAAAAAAAAAAAAAATCCAAAATCAGACAGAGTGTTGAGACCAGAGAGGCTAAGACCGCATTGACTCAGTGCGGTATTCAGCCTCTCTGGTGTCAAGTCTGATTTTTGAAAAAAAAAAAAAAAATCCAAAATCAGACAGAGTGTTGACACCAGAGAGGCTAAGACCGCATTGACTCAGTGCGGTATTCAGCCTCTCTGGTGTCAAGTCTGATTTTGGAAAAAAAAAAAAAAAAATCCAAAATCAGACAGAGTGTTGAGACCAGAGAGGCTAAGACCGCATTGACTCAGTGCGGTATTCAGCCTCTCTGGTGTCAAGTCTGATTTTTGAAAAAAAAAAAAAAAATCCAAAATCAGACATAGTGTTGACACCAGAGAGGCTAAGACCGCATTGACTCAGTGCGGTATTCAGCCTCTCTGGTGTCAAGTCTGATTTTAGAAAAAAAAAAAAAAAAAATCCAAAATCAGACAGAGTGTTGAGACCAGAGAGGCTAAGACCGCATTGACTCAGTGCGGTATTCAGCCTCTCTGGTGTCAAGTCTGATTTTGGAAAAAAAAAAAAAAAATCCAAAATCAGACAGAGTGTTGACACCAGAGAGGCTAAGACCGCATTGACTCAGTGCGGTATTCAGCCTCTCTGGTGTCAAGTCTGATTTTGGAAAAAAAAAAAAAAAAATCCAAAATCAGACAGAGTGTTGAGACCAGAGAGGCTAAGACCGCATTGACTCAGTGCGGTATTCAGCCTCTCTGGTGTCAAGTCTGATTTTGGAAAAAAAAAAAAAAAATCCAAAATCAGACAGAGTGTTGACACCAGAGACGCTAAGACCGCATTGACTCAGTGCGTTATTCAGCCTCTCTGGTGTCAAGTCTGATTTTGGAAAAAAAAAAAAAAAAAATCCAAAATCAGACAGTGTTGAGACCAGAGAGGCTAAGACCGCATTGACTCAGTGCGGTATTCAGCCTCTCTGGTGTCAAGTCTGATTTTTGAAAAAAAAAAAAAAAATCCAAAATCAGACAGAGTGTTGACACCAGAGAGGCTAAGACCGCATTGACTCAGTGCGGTATTCAGCCTCTCTGGTGTCAAGTCTGATTTTTGAAAAAAAAAAAAAAAAATCCAAAATCAGACAGAGTGTTGAGACCAGAGAGGCTAAGACCGCATTGACTCAGTGCGGTATTCAGCCTCTCTGGTGTCAAGTCTGATTTTTGAAAAAAAAAAAAAAATCCAAAATCAGACAGAGTGTTGACACCAGAGAGGCTAAGACCGCATTGACTCAGTGCGGTATTCAGCCTCTCTGGTGTCAAGTCTGATTTTAGAAAAAAAAAAAAAAAAAATCCAAAATCAGACAGAGTGTTGAGACCAGAGAGGCTAAGACCGCATTGACTCAGTGCGGTATTCAGCCTCTCTGGTGTCAAGTCTGATTTTGGAAAAAAAAAAAAAAAATCCAAAATCAGACAGAGTGTTGACACCAGAGAGGCTAAGACCGCATTGACTCAGTGCGGTATTCAGCCTCTCTGGTGTCAAGTCTGATTTTGGGAAAAAAAAAAAAAAAATCCAAAATCAGACAGAGTGTTGAGACCAGAGAGGCTAAGACCGCATTGACTCAGTGCGGTATTCAGCCTCTCTGGTGTCAAGTCTGATTTTGGAAAAAAAAAAAAAAAATCCAAAATCAGACAGAGTGTTGACACCAGAGACGCTAAGACCGCATTGACTCAGTGCGTTATTCAGCCTCTCTGGTGTCAAGTCTGATTTTGGAAAAAAAAAAAAAAAAAATCCAAAATCAGACAGTGTTGAG
Source organism: Poromitra crassiceps (assembly GCF_964638095.1). Taxonomy (NCBI): domain Eukaryota; kingdom Metazoa; phylum Chordata; class Actinopteri; order Beryciformes; family Melamphaidae; genus Poromitra; species Poromitra crassiceps. Next base: position 158,553 of record NW_028152005.1, read on the forward strand.
ACCAGAGAGGCTAAGACCGCATTGACTCAGTGCGGTATTCAGCCTCTCTGGTGTCAAGTCTGATTTTTGAAAAAAAAAAAAAAAATCCAAAATCAGACAGAGTGTTGACACCAGAGAGGCTAAGACCGCATTGACTCAGTGCGGTATTCAGCCTCTCTGGTGTCAAGTCTGATTTTGGAAAAAAAAAAAAAAAAATCCAAAATCAGACAGAGTGTTGAGACCAGAGAGGCTAAGACCGCATTGACTCAGTGCGGTATTCAGCCTCTCTGGTGTCAAGTCTGATTTTTGAAAAAAAAAAAAAAAATCCAAAATCAGACAGAGTGTTGACACCAGAGAGGCTAAGACCGCATTGACTCAGTGCGGTATTCAGCCTCTCTGGTGTCAAGTCTGATTTTGGAAAAAAAAAAAAAAAAATCCAAAATCAGACAGAGTGTTGAGACCAGAGAGGCTAAGACCGCATTGACTCAGTGCGGTATTCAGCCTCTCTGGTGTCAAGTCTGATTTTTGAAAAAAAAAAAAAAAATCCAAAATCAGACAGAGTGTTGACACCAGAGAGGCTAAGACCGCATTGACTCAGTGCGGTATTCAGCCTCTCTGGTGTCAAGTCTGATTTTTGAAAAAAAAAAAAAAAATCCAAAATCAGACAGAGTGTTGACACCAGAGAGGCTAAGACTGCATTGACTCAGTGCGGTATTCAGCCTCTCTGGTGTCAAGTCTGATTTTGGAAAAAAAAAAAATCCAAAATCCAAAATCAGACAGAGTGTTGAGACCAGAGAGGCTAAGACCGCATTGACTCAGTGCGGTATTCAGCCTCTCTGGTGTCAAGTCTGATTTTTGAAAAAAAAAAAAAAAATCCAAAATCAGACAGAGTGTTGAGACCAGAGAGGCTAAGACCGCATTGACTCAGTGCGGTATTCAGCCTCTCTGGTGTCAAGTCTGATTTTTGAAAAAAAAAAAAAAATCCAAAATCAGACAGAGTGTTGAGACCAGAGAGGCTAAGACCGCATTGACTCAGTGCGGTATTCAGCCTCTCTGGTGTCAAGTCTGATTTTAGAAAAAAAAAAAAAAAAAATCCAAAATCAGACAGAGTGTTGAGACCAGAGAGGCTAAGACCGCATTGACTCAGTGCGGTATTCAGCCTCTCTGGTGTCAAGTCTGATTTTGGAAAAAAAAAAAAAAAATCCAAAATCAGACAGAGTGTTGACACCAGAGAGGCTAAGACCGCATTGACTCAGTGCGGTATTCAGCCTCTCTGGTGTCAAGTCTGATTTTGGAAAAAAAAAAAAAAAAATCCAAAATCAGACAGAGTGTTGAGACCAGAGAGGCTAAGACCGCATTGACTCAGTGCGGTATTCAGCCTCTCTGGTGTCAAGTCTGATTTTGGAAAAAAAAAAAAAAAATCCAAAATCAGACAGAGTGTTGACACCAGAGACGCTAAGACCGCATTGACTCAGTGCGTTATTCAGCCTCTCTGGTGTCAAGTCTGATTTTGGAAAAAAAAAAAAAAAAAATCCAAAATCAGACAGTGTTGAGACCAGAGAGGCTAAGACCGCATTGACTCAGTGCGGTATTCAGCCTCTCTGGTGTCAAGTCTGATTTTTGAAAAAAAAAAAAAAAATCCAAAATCAGACAGAGTGTTGACACCAGAGAGGCTAAGACCGCATTGACTCAGTGCGGTATTCAGCCTCTCTGGTGTCAAGTCTGATTTTTGAAAAAAAAAAAAAAAAATCCAAAATCAGACAGAGTGTTGAGACCAGAGAGGCTAAGACCGCATTGACTCAGTGCGGTATTCAGCCTCTCTGGTGTCAAGTCTGATTTTTGAAAAAAAAAAAAAAAATCCAAAATCAGACAGAGTGTTGACACCAGAGAGGCTAAGACCGCATTGACTCAGTGCGGTATTCAGCCTCTCTGGTGTCAAGTCTGATTTTAGAAAAAAAAAAAAAAAAAATCCAAAATCAGACAGAGTGTTGAGACCAGAGAGGCTAAGACCGCATTGACTCAGTGCGGTATTCAGCCTCTCTGGTGTCAAGTCTGATTTTGGAAAAAAAAAAAAAAAATCCAAAATCAGACAGAGTGTTGACACCAGAGAGGCTAAGACCGCATTGACTCAGTGCGGTATTCAGCCTCTCTGGTGTCAAGTCTGATTTTGGGAAAAAAAAAAAAAAAATCCAAAATCAGACAGAGTGTTGAGACCAGAGAGGCTAAGACCGCATTGACTCAGTGCGGTATTCAGCCTCTCTGGTGTCAAGTCTGATTTTGGAAAAAAAAAAAAAAAATCCAAAATCAGACAGAGTGTTGACACCAGAGACGCTAAGACCGCATTGACTCAGTGCGTTATTCAGCCTCTCTGGTGTCAAGTCTGATTTTGGAAAAAAAAAAAAAAAAAATCCAAAATCAGACAGTGTTGAGACCAGAGAGGCTAAGACCGCATTGACTCAGTGCGGTATTCAGCCTCTCTGGTGTCAAGTCTGATTTTTGAAAAAAAAAAAAAAAATCCAAAATCAGACAGAGTGTTGACACCAGAGAGGCTAAGACCGCATTGACTCAGTGCGGTATTCAGCCTCTCTGGTGTCAAGTCTGATTTTGGAAAAAAAAAAAAAAAAATCCAAAATCAGACAGAGTGTTGAGACCAGAGAGGCTAAGACCGCATTGACTCAGTGCGGTATTCAGCCTCTCTGGTGTCAAGTCTGATTTTGGAAAAAAAAAAAAAAAATCCAAAATCAGACAGAGTGTTGACACCAGAGAGGCTAAGACCGCATTGACTCAGTGCGGTATTCAGCCTCTCTGGTGTCAAGTCTGATTTTGGAAAAAAAAAAAAAAAATCCAAAATCAGACAGAGTGTTGAGACCAGAGAGGCTAAGACCGCATTGACTCAGTGCGGTATTCAGCCTCTCTGGTGTCAAGTCTGATTTTTGAAAAAAAAAAAAAAAATCCAAAATCAGACAGAGTGTTGACACCAGAGAGGCTAAGACCGCATTGACTCAGTGCGGTATTCAGCCTCTCTGGTGTCAAGTCTGATTTTTGAAAAAAAAAAAAAAAAAAAAATCAGACAGAGTGTTGACACCAGAGAGGCTAAGACTGCATTGACTCAGTGCGGTATTCAGCCTCTCTGGTGTCAAGTCTGATTTTGGAAAAAAAAAAAATCCAAAATCCAAAATCAGACAGAGTGTTGAGACCAGAGAGGCTAAGACCGCATTGACTCAGTGCGGTATTCAGCCTCTCTGGTGTCAAGTCTGATTTTTGAAAAAAAAAAAAAAAATCCAAAATCAGACAGAGTGTTGAGACCAGAGAGGCTAAGACCGCATTGACTCAGTGCGGTATTCAGCCTCTCTGGTGTCAAGTCTGATTTTTGAAAAAAAAAAAAAAATCCAAAATCAGACAGAGTGTTGAGACCAGAGAGGCTAAGACCGCATTGACTCAGTGCAGTATTCAGCCTCTCTGGTGTCAAGTCTGATTTTGGAAAAAAAAAAAAAAAAATCCAAAATCAGACAGAGTGTTGAGACCAGAGAGGCTAAGACCGCATTGACTCAGTGCGGTATTCAGCCTCTCTGGTGTCAAGTCTGATTTTGGAAAAAAAAAAAAAAATCCAAAATCAGACAGAGTGTTGACACCAGAGACGCTAAGACCGCATTGACTCAGTGCGTTATTCAGCCTCTCTGGTGTCAAGTCTGATTTTGGAAAAAAAAAAAATCCAAAATCCAAAATCAGACAGAGTGTTGAGACCAGAGAGGCTAAGACCGCATTGACTCAGTGCGGTATTCAGCCTCTCTGGTGTCAAGTCTGATTTTTGAAAAAAAAAAAAAAAATCCAAAATCAGACAGAGTGTTGAGACCAGAGAGGCTAAGACCGCATTGACTCAGTGCGGTATTCAGCCTCTCTGGTGTCAAGTCTGATTTTTGAAAAAAAAAAAAAAATCCAAAATCAGACAGAGTGTTGAGACCAGAGAGGCTAAGACCGCATTGACTCAGTGCAGTATTCAGCCTCTCTGGTGTCAAGTCTGATTTTGGAAAAAAAAAAAAAAAAATCCAAAATCAGACAGAGTGTTGAGACCAGAGAGGCTAAGACTGCATTGACTCAGTGCGGTATTCAGCCTCTCTGGTGTCAAGTCTGATTTTGGAAAAAAAAAAAAAAATCCAAAATCAGACAGAGTGTTGACACCAGAGACGCTAAGACCGCATTGACTCAGTGCGTTATTCAGCCTCTCTGGTGTCAAGTCTGATTTTGGAAAAAAAAAAAAAAAAAATCCAAAATCAGACAGTGTTGAGACCAGAGAGGCTAAGACCGCATTGACTCAGTGCGGTATTCAGCCTCTCTGGTGTCAAGTCTGATTTTTGAAAAAAAAAAAAAAAATCCAAAATCAGACGGAGTGTTGACACCAGAGAGGCTAAGACCGCATTGACTCGGTGCAGTATTCAGCCTCTCTGGTGTCAAGTCTGATTTTTGAAAAAAAAAAAAAAAATCCAAAATCAGACAGAGTGTTGAGACCAGAGAGGCTAAGACCGCATTGACTCAGTGCGGTATTCAGCCTCTCTGGTGTCAAGTCTGATTTTGGAAAAAAAAAAAAAAAAATCCAAAATCAGACAGTGTTGACACCAGAGAGGCTGAGACCGCATTGACTCAGTGCGGTATTCAGCCTCTCTGGTGTCAAGTCTGATTTTGGAAAAAAAAAAAAAAAATCCAAAATCAGACAGAGTGTTGAGACCAGAGAGGCTAAGACCGCATTGACTCAGTGCGGTATTCAGCCTCTCTGGTGTCAAGTCTGATTTTGGAAAAAAAAAAAAAAAATCCAAAATCAGACAGAGTGTTGACACCAGAGAGACTAAGACCGCATTGACTCAGTGCGGTATTCAGCCTCTCTGGTGTCAAGTCTGATTTTGGAAAAAAAAAAAAAAATCCAAAATCAGACAGAGTGTTGAGACCAGAGAGGCTAAGACCGCATTGACTCAGTGCGGTATTCAGCCTCTCTGGTGTCAAGTCTGATTTTGGAAAAAAAAAAAAAATCCAAAATCAGACAGAGTGTTGACACCAGAGAGGCTAAGACCGCATTGACTCGGTGCGGTATTCAGCCTCTCTGGTGTCAAGTCTGATTTTTGAAAAAAAAAAAAAAAAAATCCAAAATCAGACAGAGTGTTGAGACCAGAGAGGCTAAGACCGCATTGACTCAGTGCGGTATTCAGCCTCTCTGGTGTCAAGTCTGATTTTGGAAAAAAAAAAAAAAAATCCAAAATCAGACAGAGTGTTGACACCAGAGAGGCTAAGACCGCATTGACTCAGTGCGGTATTCAGCCTCTCTGGTGTCAAGTCTGATTTTGGAAAAAAAAAAAAAAAAATCCAAAATCAGACAGAGTGTTGAGACCAGAGAGGCTAAGACCGCATTGACTCAGTGCGGTATTCAGCCTCTCTGGTGTCAAAGTCTGATTTTTGAAAAAAAAAAAAAAATCCAAAATCAGACAGAGTGTTGACACCAGAGAGGCTAAGACCGCATTGACTCAGTGCGGTATTCAGCCTCTCTGGTGTCAAGTCTGATTTTGGAAAAAAAAAAAAAAAAATCCAAAATCAGACAGAGTGTTGACACCAGAGAGGCTAAGACCGCATTGACTCAGTGCGTTATTCAGCCTCTCTGGTGTCAAGTCTGATTTTGGAAAAAAAAAAAAAAAATCCAAAATCAGACACAGTGTTGAGACCAGAGAGGCTAAGACCGCATTGACTCAGTGCGGTATTCAGCCTCTCTGGTGTCAAGTCTGATTTTAGAAAAAAAAAAAAAAAAATCCAAAATCAGACAGAGTGTTGAGACCAGAGAGGCTAAGACCGCATTGACTCAGTGCGGTATTCAGCCTCTCTGGTGTCAAGTCTGATTTTGGAAAAAAAATAAATAAATCCAAAATCAGACAGAGTGTTGACACCAGAGAGGCTAAGACCGCATTGACTCAGTGCGGTAGTCAGCCTCTCTGGTGTCAAGTCTGATTTTGGAAAAAAAAAAAAAAAAATCCAAAATCAGACAGAGTGTTGAGACCAGAGAGGCTAAGACCGCATTGACTCAGTGCGGTATTCAGCCTCTCTGGTGTCAAGTCTGATTTTGGAAAAAAAAAAAAAAAAATCCAAAATCAGACAGAGTGTTGACACCAGAGACGCTAAGACCGCATTGACTCAGTGCGTTATTCAGCCTCTCTGGTGTCAAGTCTGATTTTGGAAAAAAAAAAAAAAAAAATCCAAAATCAGACAGTGTTGAGACCAGAGAGGCTAAGACCGCATTGACTCAGTGCGGTATTCAGCCTCTCTGGTGTCAAGTCTGATTTTTGAAAAAAAAAAAAAAAATCCAAAATCAGACAGAGTGTTGACACCAGAGAGGCTAAGACCGCATTGACTCAGTGCGGTATTCAGCCTCTCTGGTGTCAAGTCTGATTTTTGAAAAAAAAAAAAAAAATCCAAAATCAGACAGAGTGTTGACACCAGAGAGGCTAAGACCGCATTGACTCAGTGCGGTATTCAGCCTCTCTGGTGTCAAGTCTGATTTTAGAAAAAAAAAAAAAAAAAATCCAAAATCAGACAGAGTGTTGAGACCAGAGAGGCTAAGACCGCATTGACTCAGTGCGGTATTCAGCCTCTCTGGTGTCAAGTCTGATTTTGGAAAAAAAAAAAAAAAATCCAAAATCAGACAGAGTGTTGACACCAGAGAGGCTAAGACCGCATTGACTCAGTGCGGTATTCAGCCTCTCTGGTGTCAAGTCTGATTTTGGAAAAAAAAAAAAAAAAATCCAAAATCAGACAGTGTTGAGACCAGAGAGGCTAAGACCGCATTGACTCAGTGCGGTATTCAGCCTCTCTGGTGTCAAGTCTGATTTTGAAAAAAAAAAAAAAAAATCCAAAATCAGACAGAGTGTTGACACCAGAGAGGCTAAGACCGCATTGACTCAGTGCGGTATTCAGCCTCTCTGGTGTCAAGTCTGATTTTGGAAAAAAAAAAAAAAAAATCCAAAATCAGACAGAGTGTTGAGACCAGAGAGGCTAAGACCGCATTGACTCAGTGCGTTATTCAGCCTCTCTGGTGTCAAGTCTGATTTTGGAAAAAAAAAAAAAAAAATCCAAAATCAGACAGTGTTGAGACCAGAGAGGCTAAGACCGCATTGACTCAGTGCGGTATTCAGCCTCTCTGGTGTCAAGTCTGATTTTTGAAAAAAAAAAAAAAATCCAAAATCAGACAGAGTGTTGACACCAGAGAGGCTAAGACCGCATTGACTCAGTGCGGTATTCAGCCTCTCTGGTGTCAAGTCTGATTTTGGAAAAAAAAAAATAATAATCCAAAATCAGACAGTGTTGACACCAGAGAGGCTGAGACCGCATTGACTCAGTGCGGTATTCAGCCTCTCTGGTGTCAAGTCTGATTTTGGAAAAAAAAAAAAAAAATCCAAAATCAGACAGAGTGTTGAGACCAGAGAGGCTAAGACCGCATTGACTCAGTGCGGTATTCAGCCTCTCTGGTGTCAAGTCTGATTTTGGAAAAAAAAAAAAAAAATCCAAAATCAGACAGAGTGTTGACACCAGAGAGACTAAGACCGCATTGACTCAGTGCGGTATTCAGCCTCTCTGGTGTCAAGTCTGATTTTGGAAAAAAAAAAAAAAAATCCAAAATCAGACAGAGTGTTGACACCAGAGAGGCTGAGACCGCATTGACTCAGTGCGGTATTCAGCCTCTCTGGTGTCAAGTCTGATTTTGGAAAAAAAAAAAAAAAATCCAAAATCAGACAGAGTGTTGAGACCAGAGAGGCTAAGACCGCATTGACTCAGTGCGGTATTCAGCCTCTCTGGTGTCAAGTCTGATTTTGGAAAAAAAAAAAAAAAATCCAAAATCAGACAGAGTGTTGACACCAGAGAGACTAAGACCGCATTGACTCAGTGCGGTATTCAGCCTCTCTGGTGTCAAGTCTGATTTTGGAAAAAAAAAAAAAAAAATCCAAAATCAGACAGAGTGTTGAGACCAGAGAGGCTAAGACCGCATTGACTCAGTGCGGTATTCAGCCTCTCTGGTGTCAAGTCTGATTTTGGAAAAAAAAAAAAAATCCAAAATCAGACAGAGTGTTGACACCAGAGAGGCTAAGACCGCATTGACTCGGTGCGGTATTCAGCCTCTCTGGTGTCAAGTCTGATTTTTGAAAAAAAAAAAAAAAAATCCAAAATCAGACAGAGTGTTGAGACCAGAGAGGCTAAGACCGCATTGACTCAGTGCGGTATTCAGCCTCTCTGGTGTCAAGTCTGATTTTGGAAAAAAAAAAAAAAAATCCAAAATCAGACAGAGTGTTGACACCAGAGAGGCTAAGACCGCATTGACTCAGTGCGGTATTCAGCCTCTCTGGTGTCAAGTCTGATTTTGGAAAAAAAAAAAAAAAAATCCAAAATCAGACAGAGTGTTGAGACCAGAGAGGCTAAGACCGCATTGACTCAGTGCGGTATTCAGCCTCTCTGGTGTCAAGTCTGATTTTTGAAAAAAAAAAAAAAAATCCAAAATCAGACAGAGTGTTGACACCAGAGAGGCTAAGACCGCATTGACTCAGTGCGGTATTCAGCCTCTCTGGTGTCAAGTCTGATTTTTGAAAAAAAAAAAAAAAATCCAAAATCAGACAGAGTGTTGACACCAGAGAGGCTAAGACCGCATTGACTCAGTGCGGTATTCAGCCTCTCTGGTGTCAAGTCTGATTTTTGAAAAAAAAAAAAAAAAAATCCAAAATCAGACAGAGTGTTGAGACCAGAGAGGCTAAGACCGCATTGACTCAGTGCGGTATTCAGCCTCTCTGGTGTCAAGTCTGATTTTGAAAAAAAAAAAAAAAATCCAAAATCAGACAGAGTGTTGAGACCAGAGAGGCTAAGACCGCATTGACTCAGTGCGGTATTCAGCCTCTCTGGTGTCAAGTCTGATTTTTGAAAAAAAAAAAAAAAATCCAAAATCAGACAGAGTGTTGAGACCAGAGAGGCTAAGACCGCATTGACTCAGTGCGGTATTCAGCCTCTCTGGTGTCAAGTCTGATTTTGGAAAAAAAAAAAAAAAATCCAAAATCAGACAGAGTGTTGACACCAGAGAGGCTAAGACCGCATTGACTCAGTGCGGTATTCAGCCTCTCTGGTGTCAAGTCTGATTTTGGAAAAAAAAAAAAAAAAATCCAAAATCAGACAGAGTGTTGAGACCAGAGAGGCTAAGACCGCATTGACTCAGTGCGGTATTCAGCCTCTCTGGTGTCAAGTCTGATTTTGGAAAAAAAAAAAAAAAATCCAAAATCAGACAGAGTGTTGACACCAGAGAGCCTAAGACCGCATTGACTCAGTGCGTTATTCAGCCTCTCTGGTGTCAAGTCTGATTTTGGAAAAAAAAAAAAAAAAAATCCAAAATCAGACAGAGTGTTGAGACCAGAGAGGCTAAGACCGCATTGACTCAGTGCGGTATTCAGCCTCTCTGGTGTCAAGTCTGATTTTTGAAAAAAAAAAAAAAAATCCAAAATCAGACAGAGTGTTGACACCAGAGAGGCTAAGACCGCATTGACTCAGTGCGGTATTCAGCCTCTCTGGTGTCAAGTCTGATTTTGGAAAAAAAAAAAAAAATCCAAATCAGACAGAGTGTTGACACCAGAGAGGCTAAGACCGCATTGACTCAGTGCGGTATTCAGCCTCTCTGGTGTCAAGTCTGATTTTGGAAAAAAAAAAAAAAAAATCCAAAATCAGACAGAGTGTTGAGACCAGAGAGGCTAAGACCGCATTGACTCAGTGCGGTATTCAGCTCTCTGGTGTCAAAGTCTGATTTTTGAAAAAAAAAAAAAAAATCCAAAATCAGACAGAGTGTTGACACCAGAGAGGCTAAGACCGCATTGACTCAGTGCGGTATTCAGCCTCTCTGGTGTCAAGTCTGATTTTGGAAAAAAAAAAAAAAAATCCAAAATCAGACAGAGTGTTGAGACCAGAGAGGCTAAGACCGCATTGACTCAGTGCGGTATTCAGCCTCTCTGGTGTCAAGTCTGATTTTGGAAAAAAAAAAAAAAAATCCAAAATCAGACAGAGTGTTGACACCAGAGAGGCTAAGACCGCATTGACTCAGTGCGGTATTCAGCCTCTCTGGTGTCAAGTCTGATTTTAGAAAAAAAAAAAAAAAAAATCCAAAATCAGACAGTAGTGTTGAGACCAGAGAGGCTAAGACCGCATTGACTCAGTGCGGTATTCAGCCTCTCTGGTGTCAAGTCTGATTTTGAAAAAAAAAAAAAAAATCCAAAATCAGACAGAGTGTTGACACCAGAGAGGGCTAAGACCGCATTGACTCAGTGCGGTATTCAGCCTCTCTGGTGTCAAGTCTGATTTTGGAAAAAAAAAAAAAAAAATCCAAAATCAGACAGAGTGTTGAGACCAGAGAGGCTAAGACCGCATTGA